>NC_052133.2:38494451-38644471 GCF_016086655.4 Lepeophtheirus salmonis | reverse complement strand
GTCTACGAAAAAATACAACTTTGATTTCCACTGCTAATGCCTATCCAATTACTTTTTTTTTCGCAGAGGTCACCTTGTTAATTCGATTAAAGGAAAATTCATGGAGTTTTTCAAGTTAGTTATATTCATGGTAACCCTAGCGGGCAAAAAAAAAGTATTCACGATAACAACTACATTTGGACAAAACATTATCAGGTGCTCATCGTTTTACCGTTGTTAATTATGTGTGCGTACTCCTCCATCAAAATACCGATTTTGACATTAAATTGAAATAACCAAAACAAGATATTGATTATAATTTGTTTAAGTTCTTAGAATTTCAGAAAATAGTAATAGTAAGTTAAAAACATTTGTAACTCTATGTTCATTTTTTAACACAAAAGTAATCATACATCTGTAAATAAAGCAGTCAAGCCTATAAGGCCCACTAAATTAATATATGGTAAAAACTATGTAATTTCTTGAAATCAGAATCTTTTTCCGTTGATTAGGAAAAAATATTTTTTTTTCGGAATTACTTTTTCCCTCAAGATTTTTAAATTTTTGGGTAGAAATGGGTAATTTTTCAGGAGAAACAGTTTTTACTGATGTTTAAGATGTGTGATTTTCTTCATATAACATCTCCTAGTATTATATTTTAATTTTTTTTAAACACATTGATTTAGCATTTTTTGGATGAATTAAAACGTTTGCATGTGTTGAAAGGTCATATGTTAGAAATTTGCATTCTTTCCTGCTACATAATACTGTTTATATATTTGCAATTTGAACAAAAAATGCTCAAACCGTTCAAATCAAGGATTTCAAAACTCATTCATAAAATATGATACTTCTGGCAATATAGAGTTGCGTAAAAACCAATGAAGGAAGAGTTGCAGAAGATGATTCTAAGCTTCTAGAAAATCCACTGATGGTTAACGATATGGGATTTGAATTAGACCTAGCCAAGGAGAGAGACTACATCCTGGTTAAAATAATAATGAATAAAAATTAATTTAATTATGCACACGCCCTCGATCAAAAAATCACAAGGGATGGTACATTTGTTTTTTTGTGACATACTACTGTACATTACTGTAACATTTATCTACAAAAATCCCACTCCTAACAATGACGCGAGACAAAACATGAGCATATGGCACATTAAATATTTCAAAGCTATCAGAATTGAAGGTAAAGATTTTTTTTCATCTTTTAATATTTGGTTCAGTTAATTATTTTTGCAATTAATTTCTATAGTTTTTGTTTTTCTTAAATGAAAGGATGAAAAGAATGTCATTTTGAACTTGGAATACATTTATGCAACGAAGCAAAGTTTAATTTTATGTGTAAACGTAAGATTGGATGTTTTAAAAAATAAGCATTTCTGATCTAAGAAATAACAATGGAGTCCCATTAATCAAATCTCACAGGCGTTTTGCATGTAGTATTGAGGATGCATATAGGTTGCATTGCACATAGTGCTCCCTGATATTTATCATATAAATATTTTTGATCTAAGAAAAAACAACGTAGTCATATTATGGAAGTCTCGTAGACGTTTAGCATGTAGTATTGAGCGGGTAAACATGGTACATCGTATCCATGATGTAAATTATATACCTTTACACTATGAAGATAAAAAAAATAGAGTAAGTGTAGAGTGAGCACTATAATAATATTGCTCACTGATGTAATTCATAATTCTTATACATTTACAGGATATGTGAAGAGTTGTATAAAAATGAAACACTGGTACTTAAAAATGAATGAAATCTCGCTGAAGTTTAGTTCAACTCCTATTGATTTTTTTAAACGATTTTATAGAAAGTGCTTCCCTTTTTCTTTTCTTTTTAAGGTTACTTACAATAGATTTAGCAACGAGCTAATATCGCTCATCAAATCATATTTAAAAAAAATCTCAAGCTGTTATTAATATTTTTTAAATTCTTTAAGAGAGAACGTCTAAGTATTGAGTAACTACGTGTGAGTGTGTTCATTAAAAACGAAGAGTTATCTTCTATATCATTTAAGTAAGATTTGGCTGTTTGTAAATGCCTAATAACTCGGGTCAATCCCTTGTACAACCGCCAGTATATACATATTTTACAATCATTTCACTTTTATCTTGAAATATTGCAAATTAGAATTAGAATAGATGGAAGGTTCCTTGGTGCTTAGAAACGCAGCGGTGGTGGAGTTTAAACTGCCTAAGAGCCCAGCATTTCACCTATGCAACCTTTAGGCTAGGTGTATTTTGGGATATAAAAAGGGTAAATTGATACTCAGGAAACTGCGGCTAATAAATGCAACTTGCCTCGGGGGTAAGCACTTCACCTGTATAACGTGGAACCCGGGTCGCATTTTGGGATATTAGAAGGGTACCTTGATGCTCAGCGAAGCAGCAGTGGATAAATTAAACTTGCTTTGGGGCCCAGCACTTCACTTACACAACCTGTAGGCCGGGGTATATTATTGCATATTAGAAGTGTTCTATCCTGAGATGTTTCTTTATCATTCAATAGTTTTATCTTTCGAATATAATATAAATTGCAACAAAATTGCACACGATATTATTGTCTTGCGATGAAATTACTAACTACCCTATTGCTCATAATCATATTGCTTCACGATGATAATATTCACAACGTTTTTGTCTCACAATGAGAATGTGCACAACCATATTTCCCCAAAGTTTTTGTCCGCAACCTTTTCACTGGACACCAATTAGAATGTATCAATTCTCATTCTGGAAGCTAGGTGGGTGAATACCTTGGACTTTTTTTATTACACTCTTTGAGGTATATTTAGGGTTGGGCAGAAAAATGTGGACTGTTAATTAATGTTACTTTTCTCATTAATATAGGAAGTTTTAGTCATTATTTTTTGAAATTCTGGTTCAGCCATCATGAGGGAGGGAAAAGGCAAAAGTCAGCACATCTCAGAACTCATAGCTGGTGAAGTTTAGATGGCGATGATTATTGGCATTCTGAAGTGCTACAGGAGCTGTGTTTTTAAGGTGGTCAAGATAAAGAATGATGAATAAGACCTCTCCTGGAAAGCAGAAAGTGGAGGGCAGAATTTAAAGAGGGATCCAGAGTGCCTGTCCAGCTTGGAGAAGAAGATCAAGGAGGATCCCACCAAATCGATGAATCGCCTTTCCAATGACTTCTTCGTGACTTCTAAGACCATAAAAAAGGGCCGTAAAGGGCGATTTGGGATTGTCTTCATACACGAAGAGTCCAAAAAATAAACAAATATTAGAATATTTTTTGAGCAACCTCTCGAGTCCACGTGCCCAACCCCGAATGTATATGATGTAATTGCCTAGATCAAGGATGCCCAACCTGGGGTCGTGGGCAGAATTGGGACCTGCCAAAATGCTTAGGGTGGTCCACTACTCAATTTCACTTAAAATAGTATTTTTTGCCAAATTGTCACAATATCATCAAAACGCGTCATAGTACGTACAAACATAAAAAAATATTTAACGTCATTTGAAACACTGACAGGGTTGCCAGATTGGCTATTGTTAAGAAGTTTGGCTATGAAACAATATATTTTGCCTTTTTTTATATCTGACCTAAAATTGAAATAAATTGTATTTTATAGATTTATTTGTATAGGCCTTTTTTTTATAAAATTTAACTTAATAGGTTCTGCAACCTATTAAAATATTTCAAGTGGTAATAATACAATCTATAATATTAAAAGATTCCACATCCCTGACCTAGATTCTAGTTGAACTCTGGCTTCCCCCTTTTTTTCTTCCTGAAAGGAAAGGTTGAAAAATGCACTGAAGATGTCCATGTCCTACTTATTATGTAATGACTCATACCTCCACAATGAGGACTATGACATTGTTCAAAGTTTGACTTTTGTTTTGTAACAGATACAAAAAAATTGTTTATTTGCAGATAACAAATATGACATAGAAAAATAATAATGTTTACGAATTGAAGAATCCTGTTCTCAATCTATTAATACAAATTGCATGAAGGCTCTTATCATGTCAAAAGAATTATACTTTAGAGAAGAAATGGAAATGGCGCCTATATGTGTATTAAGTTATATATCACCTTTTAGGATTGTGTCGATCCTTATTACGTTTTGAAGACTGCAGTTCTATTCAAATGAGTCTCGGTATTGTCCAGTTCAGTCCTGCCTATCCAGGGGCGTCGGCAAGATTATACATATATATATATTATTATTTTTATTTGGGGGGGGAGGTTGGGGGAATGAAATAATTTTGAGAAAAGTTAAAGTTTTACGAAAAGATGTACAAGAAATTTCACAAATTAAATTTCAAATATTAAATTTTATGAAAAAAAAAAATATATCAAATTTTTTTTTGAAAAAATTCCTAAAATTCACAGCTATTTACAAAAAATTCATTTTTTTGTAGAAAAAAAATTTAAAAAAGCAATATTTACAAAAAATAAATATTTCTTAAATAAAGTTCAAAAATCCATAACCCACCTCAAAAAACTAATTTGAGAAATAATATTAAATTTTAATTCCAAAAACTGAGCCCCCCCTTAAAAAAATAAATATATACATATAATTTTGCTGATGGCCCTGGTAAGTTACAATATTAATTATTAAAAAAGATCAGTAGGTTTCAAAGATCCTTGGGATTTGGGGAGGCGGTATTTTTATGTTCTTTAAAATGAAGGATAAATATTTTCTATGACAAAAAAGGTTGTTTTAGCCTAATTAATCAGGCACAATTCATTGTTTTATTAATAATAGATAATATAATTAAATTGTCATGCCATTTCTAACACATCACTATTCTGAAATAGGGAATGATCAAACAAAATATCAGTTCCGAAACCCCGATTTTGTTATTTGGATGGAGTCCAGACTGGAGTAATTTTGGATGACTCAGCATTAATAGGTCGATAACTACTACTGAAAAAGTTATTGGGAGCTTAGGCCCCCGATGATTACTACCCGAAACACTCAAAGTCGTAAGATGACAAAGAGATCATTAGTCTTATACAGAACAAAGATTATTGAAAGTAAATGTGCTTCCTAGGTGATGGGAATTGAGTTCTCGTATAAAACGTATTTTAAAAAAAGAATATTAATATATATTCATAAAAAAAAAGTAAGAACTTGTGTTGTGACTCGGGTACCGTAACAATTTTTTTTCACTTTGGTCTTTAGTGATTTATTTTTAGGGTCATTTTCAGTCGGACAGTGGAGTCATATATTTCGGTGACATTATTTGTGCCAATATTTTTAATGGATTTTTAGATGATGTTTTTTTTTCCAATAATGTTTATCTGGTTGCCCATCAAAACAGTGCTTACATGAAGATCAGACTCAACTATTTCTAGAGTGTGGTGCATCTTTGACATCATAATTATTGGAGCGGAATCGACGAAACCAAAATTATGCGAGATAGGCTGTCACAGTATCAGAACTATAAATACTATTCATTTTTTTAGCCACCTGGCTTGCGTTTTCGCCTTTATCCAAGAAAAACTGTAAATATGTGTCAATCTGAAGTCAATCTTATATTTGAATAACCTTGAAAATCTAAAAAGTAAAGTATATGTTCTAGAACAAATAAAGTATATATATATAACATTAAGAATAATTCAAAATATTTCATTCACAATATGAAATTATTACCATAGAAGTAAAATATATAACAATTTGAAATTTAAATATTCTTTTAATTTTAAAATTGCTAATGCCTTTGATAATTATTAATTCATCTTAACACCGAATTAAGTGGACATCTGTGTTCTCCGCGAGTTAAACCAAAGGAAGATACTTTCAACTTGATTATCCACCTCAAACAATGTTCGAATTTGAAGTTCCGATATTCCAGGAGGGGTAACAAAATGCAAATCCCTCCGAGCCATATCTGTTTAAATTTAATGACGTCATTATACCGTGTTCACAATTTGAAAGCAAATCTGTCTCATAAACAATTTATATATAAAATCTATCAAGACCGAGTTTTAAATAAGGCCAATTATTTTGGGACCGAACTATACTCGAATTGTTGCCTTGTATCGATCCAGAACGGTTTTTCTTTCATTTGAACAATTATAAATCGAATTCTACTTTTGAATCGATCTCGACCGAACTTTTAAAGAATCGAACTACTTCCGTAAGTAAAAAAATCATAAAGGAGTCACACCAATCTAGGATTTCCAGATCAAACCCCAAAAGAAATCATAACAATTTAAAATAATCGTCTATTATATTATGTAAAAAAAAAAAATTAAAGTAAAAAAAAGTCAATTTGTGGAGAAGGGCTTTATTGAAACTCTGAAATTGGGCAATAGGCGTGTTAACAACCACGGCTCTAGAGCTTTTTGACGGACATCACAAATTCCATCTTGGGGCATCATAATTGATACTAAATAAAATGGACATATTTCTAATAAATCTTAATGAAACTTCATCAAATGGCTTTAACAATTATAAAAAAAAAAAAAAAACTCAACATCTTAATTGACTACTAATTTATGCTAATGAAAAACAGTGATTTTTTAGGTAAATCTTGATTGGTACTAAAGATCCTAATGAAATAACTAAGTTGTTTATAATTTACTGTGTTTTTGATTGATTAATGACAAAAAAAGGCAGGATAATTGAGTAGTAATATCATATCTTTGCAAATATAATAGTTAATTTATTGGTTAGATTTTGTAAATTTGAATGTGTAATGATGTAACAACATTATTTATAATACGTATTATAGTTCAATATTGATATTTTATAGTAAAAATATGTTGACGTTAGAGAGATATATATTTTTGATAAACGTTAAAAGTTTTAACCGTATCCCTTTTTGGTCCTATTTTTACATTCAAATATACAATAGCAGTTCCCATTTTCCTTAATCTTAATGTAAAAGAGTTTTTTACTCTAATAAAACTTGGTTGTTTTTCCTCTCAAAATGGCCCAAATCAACGATGCTGACGTCACATGAAAACGCTATAAAAAATAATAATGTACCTTATAACTACTTTATTTACTTTCTATAATTGTTTCCTTGAGCATCTATCCTTTATGCTCAAATTACTTTATACATATGATTGGTCTAAATTAGTGCCACATTCAGTTTAATGCATTCTAAATTATTTACACCTGATTTTTTTGGTTTTAAGAATTAATAAATAAAAAAAAATCCCAACACAATTTTGTTTCGATGCAAAAACTTTATGAAAACGATAGTCTTTGAAAGTAATTGTGAATTTTTGGTCTCTTCCCTCACCTGATTACAATCCCCTGTACTGTGAATTATAAGTGATGATTAATTGGAAGGTCAATACTGTCTATAGGAACAGTAAGAACAAGCTGTAGCTGATGTTTTTTAGATGGATATCCTGGAGGACATGGTGCGTACCAGCTGTACCAGTACAGTAAAGAGATTTCAGGATGTGCTTTGTGCAAATGACGGGTATTCAAATTTTGTTTGAAGGTTGTCATAATATAATTCAATGTACATATAATAACTAAGATTTGTTCTATCCTATTTATATTTTTGATTAATTGGTATTTGAATATTCCTTATTAATAATTAATAAATCCTTTTATCCTGTTAGGATATGAAAAATCAGTTTGAGGTGATGGAGATTGATCCAATATCTATATAAAATTTAACCAATCTTGAATATCGACACGTTTAACAATTTAGAAAGTTGTGAATTGAAAAGTACATGAAATATTGATACTTAGCAATATAAACTTTGCTTACAAAAATATGTTTCGTTTCTTTTAGAAAAATATGTAGTGAATATGTTAAGAAAAATCTACCAAAATATGTCATAGGTTGTTCGTATGTAAAATATTATATTTTCTAGAGTTTTGACAACAAAGGATTTTGTCGGATATTTTCCCTTCCACAATGACCATCTCAAATCTGATAGAATCAATTTGAATTGAGAAAACGACCTCCCCACATCTGCATTAATAATGATGCAGAGCTTAAGCATAGGAATCAGATCAATGGCTTAAAAAAGTTTATAATTTCTGATATTGAACATTGTAAGTACTTTAAAGAGCAAAACCTAACATTTTCTCTTCAAAACGTGAATCTATGTTGGTTTTGACCTAAAAATATGTTATCACACATATTTTAGCGCCCTATTAATAAGTAGTAATCAATCCAGTCACTTCTATCCAATGATATATCCTAATATTGAATAAATTAGGATTGGATAATACTAAAATTCCTATAAATGGATGAACTTTGTTTGCTTTTTTTCAAAAGTATAAAAATTGAACCACAAAGTTGTAGAGTATATTCTTACACTGAAATGATTTGTATTGATATAAATTCTGCAATATAAATAGATAATACATTATGATTTTTATTAAATCTATCGACCTTTCCTTAAAAAAGTAATAATAATCTCAAAATCATTTGGTACTATGACAATTACATAATTATCCACAAGTGCTAAACTATGTGATAAAATATAGATTTTATAGTAGGGATTTTCAATGTTTAGAAAATCGGATTTATTTTTAACAAATTAGGAAACAAATCTTTATTGTATTTTTGCACTAAAAAGAGAGATAAATATGGCCCAAAACCCTATGGTAGTAGCCAATTCTTCCATATTATAGGATTGTACTTCAATAACACTATGCAACAACCGTTTCTCCCATATTTAGTCAAATGTTTGACTAAATTTTATTTAATTAAAAAAAAAAAAATTCTTGTATTCTTACATTGTATATTTATTAAATATTCTATAAGAAAATTAAAGTTAAACTGAAAAAATGAATCAAAATCGAACTTGTTTTTGACAACAAATCTTTTTAAGTTGTAATATAAGAGATATACTTTAGTTTAAATCATTATATAAAGCAAATTGAAAAAAATAAAAAAATATTAGCTTCCAAATAAAACCCTTCATTTTACTTGATTACTGTATGTTTAGACATATTTTGTAGATACACTATTCAAGATAATTTATTAAATAATTATCTTTTAAATGCCTGAATGTGTTTTACCAATTTTTATTTCTTTAAATTTACATTAGATATTTCACATCGAAGTATGAAACTGAATCGAAATTATACTTTAAAAATTGGATTTTTTTAAACATTGGTTTTAAACACTAAACCTATTAGAGTTGAAGCCTTATATGGCCATTTTCTTGTTCTATGACAACCATACCAACAATACATTTTGTAATTAATCGAAGTGAATCATTTCTTGAGCTAATTCAAGTTCAACCAATCAACTTTTACAATATTACTAAGAGTAAAAAAAATAGTAGACAAATCCACAAAATATGTAAAATTTAGTCATACAATATGTGATAAATGTTTTTTTGTGATAAAAATAGCGAATTGTACTAAAAAAATTAATAAGTCCAATAATATTTATAAATAACGTATTATTATTGGTTAACATTGTTTTTTTTAAGACCAACCAAAGTATATCAGAGTATTTGACAAACTCTTATATATTTTACACACCAAGACCTGAAAATGTGTATAAAAAGTTAATTCGAAAATACAATTATGTAATTGGTCACTTAGGTACGACAATAAGACATGATACTGGGCGTCCACAGCATTATATTTTTAAAAGGGCATGGGGGTAGGTTTTTTTAAATTCAAAAATCCACATAAAATAAAAATGTTTGGAAAAAAAATCAAATAATATTTTTTTAACTTTCAAAAATTTGTTACTGTTAACAAAAAAAAATTTCTTTCAAAATCCAAAGCTTATCACAAAAAATGGAATTTTTGGATAAAATTTCAAATATTGTTTGTTTTTTAAATTTCAAATATTTTTTATTTTATTTTTGTTTTTTAAAATATTATTTTTTTTTAATTTCAAAAACCTACAGCTGTTTTCAAAAATTAAATTTTTTGTGAAAAAATTCAAAAATTAAATTTCTAATATAAAATTAATAAAAACAAAACAAATGTAATCTCTTTATACCTTGATTATGTGATTGAACAAAGAAATATTTAACAATCTGAGTCAATATTGGGAAAACAATAAACGTATATATAGATGACTGTATATCAAGGTTAGGCAACAAGGATAATCCAAACTAAGGCAGTCTGGTTGGCAATAGCTGACTCAGTTGACGTAGTGAAAAATAATTTTAATTGGAAAAAATCATGAACATGTCTTAAGAAACCCAGCTGTTGAAGAGGATTTAAATGATGAGGATCATGGCGAAATAGTTACTAAATCAATAACGAGTCACTTTTTTCGTCAAATATACAAGAAAATGAGCATGAAGAAGATGTAAGTAAATCATAGGAAACTTTGAAAAATTTGGACTTCATGAAGCTCTTCAAGTCGAAAAAGTAATTACAGGAGATACAGAAGAATAATTTCAAGTTACCAATGATTATTCAGATCAGGGTCTGGCTAAAAATATTTAAAGACCTTCATCCAAACCTAGGGAAAAATACATGTTTTTTTTTAATATTTATTATTCATGTAGGTATGTATAAAAAATATGTATGCTATAATTTTTACTTATTGCTATTTTTTATTATGCAATAAAATGGAAAATTAGAAAATATACATAAATCATTTTTTATATAAGCTTACATACATTATTAGTAATATGCAAATTAATGCAAGTCTTTTTAAATAATTAGTTCTGAAAATGAATTTTAATTATATTTATTTACTTAATTTGTGTTGCCTTGCAATGAATCAAGTCTGGATTTTAAAATGAATACTTTACAACTATGTAAGACAGAGTACTTTGTGCCTCAACAGTGACGTCATTAAAGTTTCCTTCTTCTCTTGATAATGAAAAAAATACAAGCGTAGAATTTCCTTGCTGCCTCACCTTTATATATAATCACCTTGATCAAGAGTTTCAAGATCTTTACTATGTCTTATTCCTATTCAGTATGTTTACATACATGCGGATATTGAATCATTTTTGAACCTGATTGCGTTTACTTTGGTTCTTAGCTGCTTCACACCTCTGAATAAGTGCAACTAAGTTATCCTATGAATAACAACTTACCAGTGTTTTTTCTTCTTTGATTTGATTATTTTACTGAGTTTGTGAACATTTAATTCTCATTTGTTTCTTCTTCTGAAGATTTGAAATTTATAGGTATTCTCTATATATATATTTGTAAACAAATTATCGCAACAATGAGATAAATTTACTTTATAAAGGGTTTATAAAAAGTGTTATTTTGATATTCAAAGTAAAATGACATTTTTTGAGATAAATGATTGGATGTTTATTTCAATGTAAACAAAAGGTATACCATTAATATTATTAAAAATATCAGCCACAGCTACGCTTACAGGACCATACACTTTTCATGAATTTTCCATCACCAAATCTTAAAGTGGCTGTCTTATACCCTCGATAGCTTCATGAATTCCATCTTTGAGATCTTGAATCGACGTTGAGCTGTTGGTGTAGACATTATCCTTCACTTGGCCCAAGGGAAGAAGTCGTAAGGTTTTGAACCACAAGATCTCAATGGGCAATTAATATCAACTCTTCGAGAGATAACACGGTGAGATATAATTGATGATTTTTTATAGCCGGAAGAGGATGGTATTGTCAATATTGGACAACGTTGGCCAACGACATCTTGTGATTTAACACTTTGCGACAAAACAAAACAAAAATTAAAGTATAACATTTTTAGAAGAGAAATCTTAAAAATCCATAACAATTCACAGAAAATTTAATTTTTTCGAAAAAAAAATTTCGAATATTAAAAAAAAAAAAATTAAAATATTTAATTTTCTATTAAACAGGAAAAATTCCTTAATTTGGAAAAGGGCTTTATCTTTTCCAGCCCAAAAGCTGCGGACATTCACGTCACGTTATTTATATATTTGGAAGATTAATCTTTTAATTAAATATTTCAATTGACAAAGAATATCTATAATATTTGAACACTCCATCCACACTTCAAAACACATAAAAACAAATAAAGTGTCACAAGAATCTCTTAGACCACATTATTTATGTGTCTACAGATCATAAAAAAAGTTAGTAGGCTCATCTTTAGTGATACACAATTAGTGTATAGATGTGTTGAAATTGTTTTTTTGTTTAAATTGAATTTATGAATTTAGATATAAATGTTTCGTAATAAATTTGCTTATTATTTGCATGAATAGAGTATTTTCTCCTCTCAGTTGATTACCTACAAGATTATTTTCCAAAAATATGCATTTGAAAATGGTATCTTCAATACATCAAAAATTCCTATGTATTTAATAGTCAAATGATGATTTGTCAACTCGTGCCTCCAATTATTTTTTGAGGTTCAGAGGCGACCACAGGGGATGGGCTGGAGAGTTGTAGCCCCCCTAAAAACTGAAGGAATAATTGATTTTTAATTGATTTTTTTTTCCCAAAAATTTTGATTTAATTTGCGAAGTTTTCTGTGGAATTTTGAAATTAAAAAAAAATTAATGGATGTAATTTAATCTCTGTAATTTTTACCAAAAATTTAATTTTTTGTGAATAACTATTAACTTTAGAAAAAAATTTAATATTTGAAATTTCATTTATGAAATTTTTTTCTAAATTTTTTTTTGAAATTTTTTTATAAAAATTTAATATTTTAGATTAATTTTTCAAATATTTTTCCAAAAATTTAATTTTTGTGACTAGCTTAGGATTTTATAAT
Organism: Lepeophtheirus salmonis; assembly: GCF_016086655.4. Classification (NCBI taxonomy): domain Eukaryota; kingdom Metazoa; phylum Arthropoda; class Copepoda; order Siphonostomatoida; family Caligidae; genus Lepeophtheirus; species Lepeophtheirus salmonis. The sequence continues at coordinate 38,631,859 of NC_052133.2, read as the reverse complement.
TTTTTTTCAAAAAAATTAATTTTTCCCTTAAAAAAAAATCCAAAAAACAAAAAAAAAAAAATATATATAATAATCCTTTGGAGCCCTAATGTTTGATCAAATAAATTCAAATTAAATTTTACGAACCTGTTAATATATACCTACAATTAAATATATAGTTATCCAATAGTCGTAAAACATGACGTAATCGATTAATTACTCATTGATGTAGGGATTTATTTTTTTCTTAAATGCAGCGGTTCTAAACATTTGTACATCCAGGGTCCAATTTCAGAATTTTAATACTACCTTCTTCACCAGAACGTACAAAATCTTTTAGAGGTTAAGTACCATTGCTTTAAAAGAAAGCTCTACTCTATTCTAATTGTAACTCTGCACATTTCATCCCAATAATTTTATTCCCAAACAAATATATATGAAGTCAAAAATGGAGAAATTAAATGAAGGGTTGGAGCAAAACTCCTCTTGTATAAACATTCTAATATTTAAAACCCTCATAAGATCATCAATTATTAATAAATTATCTTGACGTAGTGTTTGATTACATTTTCCCATGCATTGATAAAGAGATACATGTTACCCAATCCGGAAAAGTTGCCCTCCTCTCTACATTAATCGTTTACTACACGAGGGTTTGTCCTGGAAAAACTAATGTGAGCAAACAATCTCATTTAATTGCAATAACATTTACATAAACAATGTATCTTTTTTTATCAATTTTTATAATAAACACTTTAATTAAGCCTTCATTGTAATAGCAATAATAATTGATTAATATTAATAATACATATTTTTTATTTTGCAACCTTTCCCCAAATGAAACAGAAAAATAACCCAAAAGGTATTATCTTATTCTTTAAACTATGTATAAAATTATTCTTCAATAATTGATGAGAAATGTTTACAACTTAACCAGACATAATTCAAACTTAACCAATCAATTTTCAGAATATTGATAGGGGGGGAGTCGAAAGATCGACAACTGACAGTAAAATACGATATAACTTTTTTTGTTATTGATGTAACGTCGTGTATTGTAATAACACTCGTATCTTATGACGTCATTAGTGTGTGAAAGAACCTGTAATGTTTTACTAGGGATGTAAGAATCTCAGAATTTTTACATTGTGTCCGTTTCCATCCTAAATCTTAAGGACGTGTCCGAATCAGACGCAAAAACCGTTCCATAGAACATTCTTAACTAAATTACATCATCATTGATTTAATAAGATTATAAATATAATCTATAATTTTATTAATTTTTAGAATATTTTAATTTAAGAGTAGCACATTAATTAACCCTTTATTAATAATAATGGTAAACTTTTATCAGTCATGATTGATAATTAAAGTTTAATGAGCTAATTCAATTCAATTCTACTTCATAATATAGAGAATGTTTTATATTTTCGTACATTTTTCGAGGACTGATAATAAAGAAAAGACCAATTTTAAGTCCCATATTAATGACTGATACAATCCTAGGTCTTATTATTGTACAAGGAATTATTGAACACGAAAATAATTCTTCTACAAACTATGTATGTTATCCTAGAGGATTTTTCAAAAAAAAAAAAAGAGAGTACCTGAGTAGTTTTATGTGAGCTGTTGATTGAACTCTTCATCCCCCTTTCTTTTTTCATGAGCATGGATTCAGTGAAAACCTACTAAGTTGTGAATATTTATTAAATAAAGAAGAGTTCTAATATTGAAATATTAGTTTGTTAAATTGGTATTAATATTTTGATAATTTTCGATTTTCTAAAATTACTAGCAAACAACAAGATTGTGAAGCACGTTGACTTAGAGGGCGTTTCTGCAAGATTTTTTATTGGAAGGGGAGGGAATGGGCTCCAAAATTTGATGGCATCTTTGTTATAAATCACACACTGATTCTGGTCATTTCCCTATATGAGAGAATAAGGACGCAATAAATTACTCATCTGCTATGGATTGATTAAAATAATATGACATGTTTGTTTTATTATTATATAATACAATGAAGATTTAGGTCGGTTGAATTCTTTTTGTGCGATTAGCTTTCTTCAATATGCTATGTGAACAGACTCTTTTGATTGCTGATTATAAAGCCTATTCTTAACTTGAATTCAATAATAGTTGTTAACCTTTGTATGCAAATATTGATTCTTAGTTAAACCTTGTCAATGTAACTAAGAAATGTTAAAAACACAAAGAGATAAAGATAGCTGAAAGTACTAATTTCTTCTTTCTACATGAATTGTATATAAGGGTGAGATAAAATAATAATATCATGAATTAGTAGAGTAATTAGTAATAAGTTAAGAATGAGTAATTACATATTATTCTATTCAAATGTAATTCCGTAATATTACTCATTACTAATTAGTAATCAGTAATATACTTAACATTATATTAATTCAGTTTCAATCTTGCCAGATATGATGATGTCATGATTAATGGTAGATTCCAGAATCACTCGTAGTACTTTACATAATTAAATGCGACCCCTGACTCATCCAACAGGTCACGGATCGACTTTAAGTCCTCCTGATACTCCTCGGTTTATAAACCTCCTTCACATAATTAGACCTTAAATCTACTTTCAACATCCTCCCATAACTGTCTGAATAGCTATAAAGAGTTGAGATCCCTCTCCTACTCCAAGACCTGAGTGATAACTGAAATCGTATTTACTTATGATAGCAACCGGTTTAGCTGCTTCCCCTTTCCTTGAATTTCAACTTACCGTATTAAAATCGCAACGCTATATACAATATCTCGATAGAAAGATCGATTACGTATGGGAAAGATTGTAATGTGTTAGGTTTCATTTTGCTGGAGAAACTAAACAACAGCTGAAACATAAAATAATTTTTTTTCTTAAACCACGTCTCTTAGTGTAAAAATATCGGATCAATAACAAGAAAGGCAACGTTTGTGCGATCTCCTCGGTGTCGATATCAGTGCCAAAAAAGACTGCAAAGACTATTGGAATCTCCATCCGAACTGCCTACAACATTAAAAAGTATATTAGAGCATCATACAGTGAAGAATAAAAAATACTTCTGGAGCAACAAAATGGCTAAATTCTGGTCTTCCCCCATGTGTCACTCCTTATGACTGGCCTTAAACGTACGGACTTTGCAATTTGGAGTGTCTTGGAGAAGAATATCTAACTCAAATCTCATCCAAATTTGTATTCGCTCTTATCTTCAATCATAACACGGTGGCATGCCATCGAGACGGCCTTCATTGTCAATAGCTAGCAATCCGTTTCCTGGCGTTTAAATATTGTTATTGCTTGTGAAGGAGAACATATTGAATAAAAAATATAGGCGAATATAATATGTAAATATATCAGAAATTGGTTTTGGGTTATCTTTTCTCGATTCCATAGAAATCACATTTTTTGTAATTTATTCGTGCTTTGGGTCCAACTCTGTACATATAGTTTTATCATAAACCCCGAAGAGTTTGTTTTTTCCTTACTTTTGATACTTTTGAGTGGTTGATGACGTCATAAACGGTACTCCTTGGATAGCATACAGCCTTGAAAATGACTGCTAGAGTGTTGTAAGTGTAAACAATTGGAAAATTGCATTTCTTTTGTCTTGTTCGATTGTTGTTTGTGAACACAATCAGGGGACATTTTTATGTATCAACCTCATACCCTAATTCAACTTTTGACAAAACTATGTATTCATATAATTTCTAACTTGGCTACTACAAGGTTTCAAATTTTGTCCAGATTTAAGTGTGACAACGGGTATGAAAAAATAACATTTATGTTATTTAGATGTTGCTGTTGATTTTTGGTGTGTGTGTATTTTATATACTCGTATTCTCTAGATGAAAGATCAATAAAGAGCATTTACCCTTCAAACGAATCCATTTTACTAAAAAATGTAGGGAAAAAATTCTGGATTTGACGATTAATCAACCATATATGTATATATTTATAAGTCTGTGTACATTGTTGTATCTCATAGAATCCAAAAAAGTCCGACAGATCACTCTAAAATTTAGCAAATAGACGTATAGAATACCATAACAAAGCATGTTCCTTTGAACTTTTTTTTTTAAACTTTCAAGGTCATTAAAAAATTCAATGTATTTGGATGAATACTGATTGTGTTATCTTTGTTTCGCCCGTTGTTTTATAGCCTGGATTCTCTTCAGTTCTTGAATTTGTATTAGCTGTCTTTGTTGAACTCGAAATATTTCTGGGCAGGCAATTTATATATTCCTACTATTAAATAAAAATTAGAGAGGTATTTCATCGATCTCTTTAATGTATGAGAGTTTCTGACTTAGATTGGCTTTAAGTAATTTTATACACCACTCTGTTCTACGTGCCTACTTTTTATGCACCTTTTAATTTACTGGGTGTGGCTACATAACTTCTTTGTTCCAAAAGAAAATTTAACAAGTTTAATTAATTCGAAAAGTTTTTTTTATATATATATGATACTTCACATTTAAAACTTTGTTTTACTCAGTTTTAAAAATGATATCAGATATGAGACGTCCTCATTTTTCATACAACAAACTTCAGTATTTCAATATTCTTTAATTTTTTCATATTTTTTGTTTCTCCTAAAATAACTTTTATTATTAATAAGAGGTTTTAGAAGGATAGTTATTCCATACAAAAGATGCTAAATTTAATTGTCCATTTATCTTATTTCATATGTTTAAATAAACTGATTTGGACAAACCCCTCCAATTTTACATTTTTGCATGATTCCAGATTTGATGGTACTAATTTTAGGTCTCTAGTACCCTTTTCTGAGGAGTTATTTGCGTTCAAATAATTGTGCAAATTTCAAATTATGAATTGAAGAAAAATCGTTTTTTATTTGTACATTAGAACAAGAAGCAATTAATTTATTTTACACTATTAAACTTAGGAACTAAATTGCAATTAGTTTAATTGCATAAAATATTCAGTAAAAATCCTTGCTACTCCAATGTATGATTTGTACTTTCAATAATTTTTTTTATTCTCGCCTCTATAATGAAAACACGTCCACCCCACGGCTACTTCTACAAAATGAGACCCCGTATTTTAAAAAAGGAAGTTATTTTGCCGTGCCCTGTATCTTATTCTGCACGAAATATTGTTTATAAGGAAAATTTCCCACCATTTACTAAAAGTTTCAGATTGGATAATACTTTTATATATGAAAAGAAATTGTCCTTACTCTCTTTGATGGATTTCATCAAAAGATTCCTAAGTTAGGTGGAGTAAATGTAATACTATAATATTTACTTATACTTTATCAGTGCAACTCCACCTAAGCAATTAATGGAACTTCCATTTTTTTTTTTTTAGGAATTATACGATACAGTATTATGGAAAAGATGTTACTTTTAAATACCTTCAATTAAAAATTATAAATAATAATATGATAACTTTCTTTAAAGTAGTATTAAGGATTGAAGGTGCTAATATCGGGTTAAAATTTATGCACTTTTTATAACCGAATTGATTGATTACTTTAAAAACTACTAGAAATATAACCATTTTAACGTCCATAATAACTTTTATTTGATCCATTACACTTTATCAATGATTTTAAAGACTATTTTAAGGTCACTTATTTTCCAGCAAATGATGCAATTAAACAAAGCAACGTATTGAAATATTTTTTAGACTAGGTGAAAGATTAAGAATTTATATATATTAAGTATGAATAATACTAAATTGAATTCTCTTATTTAAGTAATCAAAAATTCAGGATTTCTATAGAAATTGCGAAAACACTTTTAGACTTCTGAGAACGCTTCCTCCAAGTTTTTTGTTTTGTTTTTGTTTTGCACCGTAAATTGGTATTTCGTAATATACCTAGTTAATTACGTAATATTATCTTCTCGGTTGGATTAATATACTTCAACGCTCACATTTTTGTCAGGAGAGGGGCAAACACCATTTTTCCTCTTCGCCAAATTAAATTATCTGATTCTATACTCTGAGTTGCCTTCTTAATGTTCTATTATCAAATCCCTTGTATCAATAATATGTATTCTTAAATATTTTATATTATATATTAATCAAAAATATATTTATATGTGTATTACTTTCTAAGAGTAATATAATTACAATTGTTGGGTTTTAGTCTACAAATCCAAATCTCCAATACTTAGGTTGTTTAATAAAGTCCAGAGTAAGATTACATCGCAATGTTAGAAAAATTTACAAAAAATAAGTACACAAAACTGATAAAACCAATATAAAAAGGTAACAAAAATACGGCAGTCACAATAAAACTAAGATGAAAATACTAAAAAAAAGCCTCAAATTTTAATATCTCTTAAAATCCTATTTTAAGCATTTAAATGGTATTTTGAAGTTGACAGAAGGCACTTAAATTTTTCTCCTGCCAATGTCCACGAATTATTCCTCAAACACAGAACTTTGATAGAAAGTGCGGAATATATTGCAATAAGAATTGCTCTCAGCTACCGAGAATGTAACACATCATTATTCGTAATTCCGTTTGCAATTAAGGCTTTAAAGTCTAGTAGAGCAAAATCTAAAGCCTAAGTTTCCGATGAGACTCCTTTGTTCCTTTTGCAAATCCCGAACAAAACCATACCTTTACGGTTCAGACAGATTTTATGCATGAATTATTGATGACGTCTTGTATTCTCCCTAAATGTGAACATCGATACAATAACGTCATATGGATTTTAAGGTAATCAAATATCGTCCTCCGATATAAGACCATGATCACGGTCGAAATGACGGTCCAAATCAAGGGATATTAATCATTTTAGATCCAAATAATTAGTTACATTTAGTGTTGGATTGATCTAGAAAGACTAAAAAGTTTGCCGTCATATCAGTTGGGTCATAATAAAGTTTGTCAGTCCTAGGAACGTTAATTTTTATTTTTTTCATCCCACACTTGTATATAATTGCAATACAAGTCTTCAAATCTAAGTGATAATAGTAACTCATTCATTAAATAATGCTCCTAATTAAAAATATAAGACGCGTACTATTAATCAGAACCCTACATGTTGTTACTCTGTTTTCATCTATAAGTCTTGTTGTTGACCTCATAAATGAAAACAAAAACAAATGTTACGTAATGAAAGGCCTTGCAAACATTTCAACTTATTTTCTACTTTTTTTAAAGCAAGTATCAGTGAAACAAAATTAAAATGTTTGATGTCATTTGTACAATTATTACATCCTTAATAATAATTAATCATTAGTTAATGATTCTTCATCGGGATCTCCCATGCATTTTTGACACTAATTTATGTATTGCATATTATTCAAAACGTCCTACCCATAATATAAGGCCTAATATTTCTCAAAACTTGATTTCTTATCCTCTGTCATCTTGTTCTATTTTTGATCCCAAGGTTAACAACGTTTTTAAGGATATACATAATGTTCATAACTATTTTGCGAATTGAGGTCATGACTTACAGGTCAACAGCAACTAATATAATCTTATGACGCAGTTGAGCAAATTTTAACATTTTAACTGTCATGACGTTATATTAGATATGCTGGAGCATTCGTAAAAGGAAGGAAATAAATACAAATTCCTCTCCGTATTTTTGGATCTGAGTCCAACGAGGACTTGCACTTGCTATAACTCCTGAAACATCCTCAGGTTACTCAATTACAAAAAACCTTGCACTCCTTCTATGTCATATTTTATGAATATCTAGCAATGTCTAATCCATATTAATAAAGCAAAGTTTGTCTGTCTTTTGAGGACTCATTTTGAGTGTACACATAGTATCCTAGAACTTAGTGACGACTTGATCTAAAAAATAACAAAGTAGCAAACAGCGTATGTAGCTTAATCCTCGTGCGTCAAAAAAGAAAAAAAAAGGAAGTACAATGTACATATGTGCAAGGGTGGTCTAAAAAGTTTCTGCTCGAACAAAGATACAAGACATTTTTCTAAATTTTTTACTTTATTTTTCAATAAGTCTCTTTGTAACCCTACAAAAACTTCTCCCAGCAACGCTCACATACCTGTTAACCCGTTCAAATATTACTCGAGTCACTTTTAGTTTTTGATTCCATTAATCCGAGTTGGATTGACTTAGACGTTTCAAATTTCTACGCAACAAGCCTTTATATGTTTGCTATTGTTTGAATTTATTTAAAGGTTACCTTTTCAAAAACAAATGTTGAATGGCAGCTCGATACTCGAATTTGCCCATTTTCACAAAAACACTTACAACAACTCAACTCACTCAAACGACTGTTTCATAAGAACTGTTTTTTCGAAATGGCTGGGAATTTGGTTATTAATTGTCAGTAGATTCTAAAAAAGTAACTAGCTTTCATTTATAATTGCCACTATATTCACGTTCAGGTTTAGATACTATTCAGGTTACCACTTGTATATGTTTGATAAGTTTTTTCCCATGTTTTAAATAATGTTACATTCGTCCAAAAATCCATGAATTGCCCCATGACATTGTTTTTGCGATCCCCTTTGGTGTCGAGGCCCACTGCTCTAGAGCAGGGATAACAAATTTTGACTTGAGCTCAAACCAATGATTCCCAACCGACCCCCGTTTGATTATCAAGGTTATTAATAAATGTATTTTGTTAAAGAAAAGTTCATGGAAAAAATTCTTATTTCAGTTCTGTTTATCGGGCAAAATTAGATATTCCCCCCACAAAAAAAAAAAAAATTAATAATAAACCAAGGGATCATTAAGAATATGAATTTCTTACTGATAACCTTCCTATGTTACAAATGTACATATTGTCTCATCGAAAAAGTGATAAAGTCACGTTCATTTTGATGAGTAATAACTCTAATTTTAAAGGTGTTATTATATGGAAAAATAATTTATTTTTTTATAAACATCAGCAATAACAGTTACCAGTTAACAGTTACTTTGATATAAAAAAACTGAAAAATATAGATAAACTAAAAATCACAAATCCCCAATTATATAAAAACAGAACATTTTTGTCATTAAAAATGAAAGGGGATTTCTATTTTATTTAATGTTTAGATTAATGGGTATGTTAAATATCAAAAAAAAAAAAAAAATCCGGTCAATTAGATTTAAATAGAGATTTATCTTCCCAAAATTTTGAAATTTCGTATTAAATCTTAAAGACGAGTCTGAATACGATGCAATAACCATAACATGGAACACATTCAATAATATGATAAACTATGCTTGCAATTGTCGTCATTATTGATCTATCTCACCCATCTTGGTGGTATAAGCATTCAATGTTGATAATATTTGAAAATACTTTAATTTACACTAAATCAAGAATAATACACTATTTTTTTTTTTTTGCATTTTGTCTGTCCAAAATATAAAATTGAAGATTGGGAACCAAAAGTATCATTTAATTACAAAAACTTATCCATGATATTTTAATTTACAAAATTTCATTACTAAACAAAAATAAACAATTATTAATTATATCTCATGTTTCTAAGTTTAAAAATGTCGAAAAAGGCAACACGTGTTCCATCTCCTCTGCGACTGTGTAAGTGCCAAAAAGGCTGCAAAGACCGTTGCAATCTCCATTTGGACTGCTTACAACATCAATAACTCAATTACAGCACCATAATGTCAAGAATAACAAAAAATTCTATAGCAACAATATGACTGAATTATGGCCACCTCCATATGACAATCCTCCAGCCCTGAGCCATGAACCTTTCAGTTAAAGAACCCCTTGGAGAAGAATGTCGACCACACTCCTTATACAAATTTGGATTCCCTCCGACCTGCCATAATGACAGTGGATTACGCCATTTCTTTCATCTTAACGAGCTTCCAATCTGTGTGGCGGCGGGCGAATTGTGTTATTGTCTCTGAAGAAGGACATATTGAATAAAAAATATAGTATTTAATCATTTCACAAATTGGTTTTGTAGTTGTCCTTTTTTGAGTCCATAAAAATCACGTTTTTCGTCATTTAGTCATGCTACTGCAAGTTTTGGGTCCCCACTCTGTAAGGCTAAGTTGATGCTTCATCACTTTTGTGGAACAGCTTTTTGAATGTAACGAATATGCCAAATCCAAATATAATATATTTTCTGAATTTACAACCTTGAATAAATTTTTTATCAGAGACTAAAGTATTGATTTATATTAGTAATTTTTTTTATTTTAAGGATATTCAATTGTTTGCAGTTAATTGTAAAGTTAAATACTGTTAATCGGTTAAGTATTCAGTGGGATAATACTTGAGTTTCGGCATCAAATTCGAAAAATACAAATGAATTACGGAGTTTATTTTAATATAATTATCCCAGCTTGCTTTTGTAATGACAAACCACATATTTCATCATTGTATGTTAGTTATAGCAAGTCACAAACCCACGAATTTATTTTAACATTTCCAGTCCTAAAATAAATGATAATTCCCATAATTTGTTTGAGAGATCATGGGATTTATGTCTTGTCGTTAGTTTTGAAGGAAGTATTCTCATGTTAATGTCGAGTGTCAATAAAATCATCTTTTTTATTATTCAAGTTCAAGTTATGTGACTTGAATCTGTATATAGGTATAGTATCAAAACATTATCCTATAAAGTGGGAATATAGCAGCACTATATTGGTAGAGGGGTATTGACATATTTAAAACAGTAATTTGCCTAAATTTAGATTAATACGTTATAACAAAATTGTCCTACAAATTAACGAAGTTTTTCCTTAATAAAACAAGATAATAATATAAATTTAAACTGTCAACTGTTCTCAATAATCATTAAACAATAGTTCAATAGTTTTTGACAGACTACCAACTGATTTTCTGTTTCTTTTACATAGTTGCGTGATGTAATACGACGTGAACCCTCTCTCACCATCCCAAGCAAAAATCCTGCGGAAGCTATTGTAGGTATCCAGATGCCGATTCTAATTTTGGAACGGAACCTGGTACAAATTTTTTAGTAGCGTGAGTAGACTATCATTTTCCGAACCCAAAAAAAAGTAGAAAGGAGTTAAGTTTATGGAAGGGATGCAAAGTAATTATTCAGATAAAAAAATATGTGCTTCCAGCTCAAGGTTATTTTATGTATTACATGTATATATGTGTGTGTAAATGATCAATTTGTTTCCTAGAATAAATTTATAGATCAAGTATGTACATTCAATGATAAATTAAAATTGCAAATTCAATTGATGAAATAACTTAATTGCGTCGTAGTGTTATATGTATGTTTAACAAATTTAAGTTTTTGAATATAATCACTTGCATTGATTTTAGCGCCTCATTGCCTTGAAAATTATATATATATAAAAGCTCAATTATATTTTTTGAAATGTGTACATTACAATCCACCTATGTTTTATCAACATGAGCACTCTTAATAGAAAGATAAAAGGTGGGCCTCTGTTTGATTATTGTCGAGGTGACACTAGATGACTTTTTTTATATTTGGATTCACTTTAGTATAAATTTATAACACCGTCATATATACTGTGTGGCACTTTAGGTTTAGTGATGTAAATTAGATGCATTGTATATACCATTCGTGTTTTTGGAGTTAACTAATTGTTGAGTGACTAATCCGTTCAACTTAGAGTAGAATTGAGGATCGGCATCGGAGCAATGCATGTCTATGTCTTTGTTGATTTCCTTCTTCCCCTCTCCCTCGTCACGGCTGATCACAGCTGCGAACGTCATGACAGCTAAGCTTCTCTCCTCCGAAACATAAATTATCAGGTTTACCATGTAGATGCTTTTTTTTTTTTTAACATACCCAGAATGCTTGCAATTAGTATCACTGTTTATGTTTTTACAATCATTGCAAGTGCTTCTAACGTACCGCTCCTAATAAAGCCCACAATGCCTGTAGGTACGACCAAAGAAACTCTAAGGAAGGAGACGACAGAACCGCGGAAATAACGAGAAACAAAAATCTTAATTATATTCCCTCATTCACGCAATCTCAATAAAAAAATTCACAAGATGGGGCTTTTGTTGAGTGCACAGAGAATAATCCTAGCCTTAACAATGACTTAAGACAAAAGATACAAAAATCGTTGTAAAAAAAATTTAAACCTATTGAAATTCAATTTTATCATATTTTTTCTGTATATATATAATTGTTGCCTCTTTCCTTACAATCTCTTTAGCCACGACTAATGAGATTACGCAACAAGACGGTTCAAATATTAATGAATACAAAATATGTAAATTACTTTTTTTGACCAATTGACGTAACTCAATTAAAAATAGAATTACAATGACTAGTTTTGAGACTTCAGTAGACCTCGAAAAGAAAAGAGAAATTTTTTTTAATAAAATTTTTGTATTAAAGACAATTTTCATTTTTTGGCTAGCTCAGAAGTGGGAGGGAATTACGTAGCTTTAAAAAAAAGTAAAATTTCCAAACTTTAGCGCCGTTTATTCGTCTCAAATACGATAGTAATGTTTAAACGAAATGTAGGTTTTTTTTATGTGTCTTTTCGTTAGTGTATCACAGCAAAAGACTTCTCTGATATAAATATACCATAATTTGAATATACGTTTATTTTTTATTTAGATTAATAAAAAAGTTCTAATTTTGAGGACCTTAATTTTAACGATCATTTTTAAAAACAAATATCTTTCCATACCTTATCTGATGATCTAAATAGCTAAGTATTTAGATCCTTTTGTTGAATATGAAGGAATTAAAGTAGCTAAACATAAGCATAGTGAAGGAATGGGACTTAGAAGATCCTCAATTTTCCACCTCCAAAAACAACTGAGCTCTTCATTAAACCTTCCAACATTCATAAAGGAAAATCTACCTACACTGCCATTAGCAGTTTAATAGACTGCTACGAAAACAGTTTTTTATCGTAGGGAAGAAGCCTTAGTGGCCGTTCTTGATATAGAAGGCACTTTTGATGATATTATGGAATCCATGTACAAAGGTCTGGACATATAGACGACGGTACAAAGTGACAAGGGTATGGAATATAAAAGAATATGATATAGTTGGATATACGGACGGATCATGAATAAATTGTCACACAGTATCTGGATATTGAGAGAAGAAATTTCTTGCTATAAAGATGTTCTCGAGAATTCCAAGTGGGATATCAGAGTTGAATGGATCAAGGGGCATAATAATTGCTGATGCTTTGGCTAAGGAGGGTGCAGAAGGGGTACACCAGTCTCTGTCCCCAAATTCCGTGTGTCAGGCTAAGAAAGCTCTCAGAAAAACCACTTTGAATAGATGGCAAACTATGTGGCAACAGTTAGATAGCTGCTGCCAATCTAAGCAGTTTATTGTCGAGCCATATATCGAACAAATTTTACAAATACAAGGGATATCAAATTTCAAGTATAGTCGGTATGGTTAGTGGCCCATACAACTTAATAGACCTCTTTTTCAAATGGGTAAAACCCTGAGCCCAATCTGTCGACTCTGTGAAGAATATGAAGAAACACCATTTCATCTTATTCATGACTGTGACCATACAATGCAGGAAATGACTGAACTTGCCATGGAGTCTCTGGAAAAAAAAAAGATCAATGGAGGAACAACTTTTGAGGATTTTTAATATGTTATGTAATTATGATTTATTTTATAATAATAAAGTAAGAAACTCATAGATGAACCTCTACCGGCTGATACCCGAATGAGTTCCGGTGTGATGGGTTGTATCTAGGAGCTAAAGAAACAAACAACATATAGCAAATTTTTATAAAATAAAAATTATATCAGACAAAAAAAAAATGCAATTTGAGTTAAGTAGGAACTGAATAATAAAAAAAAAATAACCATCCAGGTCATTTGAGGACGAAGGCAAGGACGTAATTAAGGATATCTTAATATTTCTCGCAATGATTCAAAACTTGCAAATTATATTCTTAGACTAAAGATCCTATTTGAGATTCTATGAGCCTAATAATTTGAGAACGTACAAAAATATACGCCACACTTAGACTGTATAAATAATTTACGAGCATTGCATAGTGTTGACATAATACGCAGTAGATTCCCAATCTCAACATGCATTATTAATGGAACGACGACTATTTTATTAATATCTTGTAAGCCATGCATTTAGAAAATCAAAAACATTTGCGTAATAAATATCTTCTTTTTTTTCATGGGGGGGTTATTGAAGCAGGGTATTTATAATATTTAAACTTTAACTTCGGCTACGTCAACAAGATATCAAAATAAGTTATATCCGATAAGTGAACCTGTGACACAGTTAGCAGGGAAAAATGGGAGGGATTCAATATTCAATCGGAAAATAATTTCGTTTTAAAATAACTGAAGTTCCTAATTTTTGGGAACTAGCTAAAATTCCAACTAAGACTAGGAGGCAAGAGTGTCCATTTAGGAAAGAACATCTAAAAGGAAGAGATATTCCTTTTTTCTTTTCATTTCTACTAACTTAGACCTAAAGTATACGTATGAGTTATGACTATTGCCCACCCATTACTGTTTTAGTTTATTATTATGTTTGATTTGATATTATGCGTTGAGAATTGCGTGCTTATCCTTAACTAATATTGTGTAATGCAAAATTGGGAGGTATACCCACTCTGGAATATCAAAGATGAATTCGAATCTACCGGGCCGTGCAGAATTATTTACCGATTTTTGTTCAGAACATATTGCGGACAATAATGACATTTTGAATGACTTGAGAAACAAATTATTCATACATTTAGAATAACAAAATAGTTTGTGATCAAATTTAATCAATGTAGCCACCATTTGACTCAATTGAACTGGTCAGGCGACGTCTGAAGCTGCTACAGACTTGCTGGATGTAATCGGCGTACATGGAAGCCCAGGCCTTGTTGACAGCAGCCTTTAAGGCATTTATGTTCTTGTGTCGTTTTTTGCAGTCCTTGGTCTCCAGTGCGCCTAGATAGAGAAGTCTAGTGGGTTCAGATCTGGGCTCTGAGGGGGCCAGTAGTCCTTGGCCAAAAGTTCATGTTGTCCTTGAGCCACATCTTGTTGAAAACCCCAAGGAGAGTTGACGACTATAGATTTGATCCACGGAAGGACCTTGGACGCCAGAATCTTCACATAATCCTCCGCTGTTAATCTGAGCCAGTGGGGAACCATAACGGCTTCATGGCCTTCCCGTTGGATCTCCAAACATCTCAAAAGCTTACAACACGGTCATTTTGCCTGTTGAAAACAGGATCGACCATAAAAGTTTTCTCATCTGAAAAAATGATGATGCGTCCAGATGAGCTCTTGATATCATTCAAGATTTTCTTGGCACTCTCAAGTCTGACTTCTCGCTGACGTTCAGTTAGCAGAGGGCGTTCAATACGCCTCAGGGACTTTCCTTCAGCCCTTTTCAATGCCCTTGAAACAGTTGATCTCGACGTTCCCATCTTTCTGGTCATGTCGGCAATGGACCTGTTGGGAGTCCTCTTGAACACTGCCTTTACTTGCCTTGTTGAGACAGTGGGCTTCCTGCCAGCCCCAGGGGAATGCTTGAGATCACCCCCAGCCTCCAAGCGATTGGAAACGTTGTAAATTGTCTTCAACAAGGCCCCAACCTGTTCCTTAATGTTGTTATGAGGCACTCCCGCTCGGAGGAGGGCTGCAATTTCGATCCTCTTTGTTTCCTGATTGGACATGGTCTCACGTGTGGAAGTTGTTACGCTCTCACAGGAAGGATTTTTGTTTATTTTAACAGTAAAAATACGAAACAATCAGATTGGTTGCCACAAAACCTCTTAAAAAGTATATTTACATCATCGGTAAATAATTTTGCACGGCCCGGTATTATATTTCACTAATTTCTAAGGATTGTAAGTAATAAGATCATGAAGCTTTTCTTGATGAGACAACAGATGGTATTCTTCCACCAAATTGCCGATCGGAACTTACTACAGAGTTGTCACTCGAAAGAAGGATTGAAAATATTAAATTTTACTCCTCCTTAGCATAGCATAAAACTCCCAATGATCATATTTCTATAACAGTGAAATTAGTTCACTTTCATGGTTAAACACGTGATTTAATTTGTTTAATATTAATATGTGATTATATAAATTAGTGCCTTCATGGTCCGAATTCTTTGTTGGCTCCAAGTTGTAATACAAATTGTGCTCTCCCTTTCTCTGTTACTCCTAGATCTAAGCTTGATTAGTTGTTTTTTAAAGAATGGAAACGCCTTAAAAAGAATAAATCCCCATCATCAGAAACTCAACTTCAAAAAGAGTTGGCCTTTGTTTCCTCCCTTAATGATCTTTATAATATTGCTCATGCAGGAGCACTAACTAGGATGTTTGTATTGCAAGAAGACAAAATACATATAGCGTATTAAATCAGAAGTAGGAAACCTGCAGTTTTAGGTAAAAATGTATAGAGTTGTAAATCCTAATCAATTTATATGGTGTAATTTTTTGTTGTTGGCAACTTGAACATTGGTTCTTTATTTTTCTAAACTGTTATCATTATTTATTAATTCTTAAGGAGAAAACATCGAAGTACGAAGATTAACAATGAAGATATGAACAAGAAGTTATGAGCAGTTTTGGTGATCGGGGACATTTTGGAAATTTTGAAAAAAGTAACCGAAATTAAACATGGTCACCCTAACAATTTGAAGAATACAGTCTTAATTTTTGGTTTCTTCTTTTATTACATGCTAATAATTCACAACTCTAATGTTGTAGTTTTTTATTATACCTCTTTGAAAAAAATTACCGGATTGATATAAAATATATTTTTTTAAATTTTCAAATATGATCAAAAATCTCCTTATTGTTTTAGACCCCTCATAGTTTTTGTACTTACTTTATTGATCAAATATGGTACTTTTATCTTTTTTTTAATACCGTCCTCAACATAACAGTCATAAAAAGGTTTTATGGATCTAAAAGTTGGAAAATCGAGGATCAGGATTGGTAATTTTTTGTAACAAATTACTAATTAACGTTGAAATTTGCCTCTTTTTTTTTTGTATATTAATTTCATAAAGACTTCTAATATTTATAAAATTTAGTTATATTTTATTTTTCAAATTTTGTATGGAAAGGGGCGAAAATATATGTTTAGGGATTTAACAGTCCCAAAAATTTGACATTCCGTTAGATCCCCTCCTAAAAATCTTAAAAACCCGTCTAAATCAGACGTATAAGTCGTCGTAAACAACAATCTTTGCTAAATTACGTCATCATCAATCAATCTCGACCATTTTGGATCCAATTTGCATAAGAATAAAACATACTTCAATAAATATAACTGAATTCTGAATAATTTCAAACTATTTTCGTGCATAAGAGTTATTTTAAAGTATTTACTTATTCAATGGAACTGTTGTTTACTTATTAGTAGTTTGATTACATATCCGAGAATGGTAATGCCATCTTACGTTCCTTATTGTCTATTATAAGTTTGTATACTTATTTTTTTATTACGACAAGTTAATAGGTACATTTGCAACGTCTTGCAGAGATTGATATTTTTTTAAATTTTAATTTGCTCATTTCCTATTGGTAGTCTGAGTTGCTTTACCACAATATTAGTGAAAATGATGCATTGTAGAGGACAACTTAAAATATGAGATATTTGGTATGGACCAAAACAATTTTAAGTACAATGTAAAGAACGACTCAACTATAATATCCATATATGATATTTTTTAAATCCCTTCAAATTAACTTAAATTAATAAAATTGACAAATTTATTTAGTTATCAGTGTTAAAATGGATATTTCCTGTTACTTCATAGTTCACCTGGAACAAGCCCAAGGATAATTACTCATGAATCACATGCCCAGGTTTGTTCATTTGAAGGGGAAAAAAGAAATGATAAATTACTTGTTAGACCTGTTCCAAACCTTTATTTCGTATATATTCATTCTAATCTCTAGAAAAACAGCATCATATTTATAAAATAACAGTTAAATCACTCAGCACACTATGGTTTTGATTTGGTTTTGCAAAGAAAAGTATGTAGGTTAAACTGTGCAAAATTACAGTCACAATATAACTTTAAATAAAGGATAGCATGTTTTCAATATTTGGATCAATTTAAGCTAAGGTAAGTAGATAAATATTACAAGTAAACAAAATATTTCACCAATTTCAGTAAAGATTTGTAGGAAGAAAATATAATGGGTGGGAATTTTAAATCCGGAACAAGCTTGTAACTCAATATCATAGCAACCCGGATATCTATGTTTATAAAAGTGTGCTCATCAGATCTAACTTACAAAATTGTACAAGATAAAATACAAAATCCTTGAGATGTCCTCCGAATACGAACGTCTTATGGCTGTTAATGTGTGCCTCTGTGCCAAGCGTGGCAAGGAGATTACTTAACTGACAGAGCTTCGCAAATCAACTGTTTATAATGTTGTCAAGACTTTTAAGGAGTCTGATGGGTCAGGAATATTTGCAAGGAAGGATCATAATTATTTTGGGTGAATATCTAATAATTAATTAATGGTATACACAATTAAAATAAATAGACATTTTGAAAGGTCAAGGTAACAAAAAATTCTAAAAACTCAAGATGGAACATAACTTTGTAACAAATTGAGATACATCACTTAAATTAGTGTCATTGTCGGAAATGATTTTAGATGGGGATTTGTACAGTAGATGTTATACTTCCTTTTTGTATTTTTTGATTGATTAATTATTAAAATTCAAAGTCGTATACAGACAAGAGTTTTTTTATGGGCCTATTTCGTGTAGTAGTATTTGCCTTGTCCATATTTATTATTTTGTAATAATAATAATCGAGTTGGAGTTAAAACATGGACTTAATTTATAATTTTAATAATCAGTCAACCAAAAAATAAATCTTGACTAAATTCGTAATTTCCATCTACCGATCTTCATAATAACTGACAAATAAGTTTTATGTGTTATTTTAATATAGAATTCAATTTTCTATAAATAGAGATACATTTTGGGTATTATTTTGATTAACACGGGTATTTTAATAATGCACTAATGAACTAAGTTACTGATGAGTGATGACTCATAGGCAGAGTTGACATGTTTGATAGGCAAAAAAGAGCGTGAGGAAAAGGTGGGAGCGATAAATATGTTATTACTCAAGGTTAATGGAAATACAAGGTAAGCCCATTATTTAATCGGGCATGCTAAAATTTTCAATTTGACGTACCGTACCGACTGCTGGGCCAGACAGATAGATTTGGGGGGAAAACGCGCAACCAATCACACTATATGACGTCACTGTTCCTATAATTTTCAATTTGATGTATCGGATCGACTGCTCGGCAAGACGCACTAATTTTGACAAACACGTAAACAATCATATTCTATGACTTCACTATTAAAATGTGTGTTGAAGTCAAACATCAGTCGTACACTTCTTATAGTATAACTTTGTATTTATATTAACCTTAGTTTTACTGAATTAATACCGGCTTTTCATATCAGCTGTCTGTTGTATGATTATTACTAATTATTTTTATGTGGACGGGGGGCGAATTACTGCTATAAAGAGGAGAACCCTCCACATAATAATAGCAGCATTAGTGCAGAGATAATATTATAACTTAATTTGAATTTATAAATGTTTATTTATTATGCATTTTTAAAACAATAAACCCCAAATATAGGTGCGAATGCTAAGTTTAGATTGAGAATTTGACACCACGATGACCAATTACATAAAAACAAAAATAAGATAGAACACACGCAACAACCATTTTTTTTTTTTTTTAAATAATTTTAAAAGGTATTTTTTTTTCATTACAAACTACTTATTTCTAATTGGTGCAACTCCATCTAACCAAAAAGAATTTTAAAAAATGCACAAAGTTATAGAAAATTTTACAGCTTTCCAAAGGAGGAAGTCAGAAGGAACAAATGAATTATGAGACTGAAAAGAAAATCTCACACTAAAAGTAGTATGTTATTATGTATAACATTGAACCTCATATTGATGTTGTTTTAAGGCTCAAAACTTTGCATGTCAAAGAAAATCCATACAACCTATTATCTATATTCCCTACAAGTCATATCAAACGGATATAGAACGCTTTGAGAGGAGAATGAAATGATATTAGTAATATCCCTATGGATCATTAGCCTTCTTTTTTTAATGTAGTTTTAAAAAACCGTATAAAATGAAGACGAAGAAAAATCAGACTATTAAAAGCAAAGACACTCAATTGCTATATTTTAATGTGGTTATTGAAAATTTTCTGCTTAGACTAGAATTAGTGGAGAGTTTTTTTCAAATTTATTCCAGATCCTTTATCAACTTCTGTGTTAAGTATAGAAGTATTGTCGAGAGAAAACAAAATCGTATTAACACTTATCAAAATGAAATACATCAAAAGGGTGATCTCTTAAATATCTTTCCTTTGTACATTTTGTACAATTGAGTCAAAATATTGGTTGATTCCAATAAGAAAAATGATATTCAACTTGGACTGACATTGATGGTGTGATAAAATGTTAACCAGTCCACTTCTTTCCTTCAGATGACTTTGAAATTAGTATAGATTCTTACTACTAGTTTGATCAATTTTAAGAGTTATACAGCTTTTCAAAATAATATATTAACTTATCCATTCATAGTACATTCATGGAGTAGGCAATAAATATGTATATTAAGTTATTGAAAAGAAATAATAAATGTTATGCTAATCTAAATTAGCAGTTCGAGAAAAAAAAACATTTATGTAGATTGTTGAATTTATATCTACACAAATCAATAAATCAAAGTCTGTTTGTATATATGAATGTATGTTGAAACAGTCATTTTTTGTCTAAGAAATAAGCATTTTCAATTATTTCAGGCGTTTTGCATATAGCATCGAGCGTGTATACAGAATGCATAGTATACAAAGCTATAAACTTACTTACAAGACAAAGGCGACGTGATCAATATTTGTCCAAATATGTTGGCTTAGCAATAACGTTTTAGTCTTTTAGGTCATAACAAGACCATTTTGGTTTTAATTTTTGAAAGGCCCCAAGAAAGTTTTCACGTTAGAATTTAATAGAAAAGTAACGTGGGTTTAAAATTGTAGAGGGTTTAATATAAAAATGAATAAAAACGTATGAACATATTTTATTGGATGAAATTTTGGGAGTTTATGAACGAACACATAATAGTGATGAACTATTTCGCGTGAGAACGATTGTGTATATTTTTATTATGTATTTGCCTCTTCTATCCCCAAATCCAGCTCGATAAGAAGTAAAATAATAGCAAGCTCAAAGCTATACACGAAGTGGTTATTCAAGATCAAAATATTTGTGTGGTTTTCCCCCACTAGGCTTATAACTTAGACCTAAGGGTACATTCCTTATCTCATTTGTATCATTTTCAAACGCAAGATGTCGTTTTTATGAAAAAGGGTGAGTTTATTGAGGTTGCATAATTTGTTATAGATTAATCTTCAAGTAAACTCGACGCCTCTTAGCTGAGAAAAAAAGTTGGTGTGCATAATTGAACAAATATTCTTCACCTGGTCTCTGTTTTGTTAATTGTTTTAAAACTTTAGGATGGTCTCACCACACTCATGTATAACTGTTAGTGAATTTTTTGTCGGTAGTCGATGTTTCTGCTTCTGTCTGTAATTGAATTAGGTATTTTTAAGGTGGAAAAATTCGCAACAAATATTCCATAGTTGGACAATTAGCAACTGGTTTTTTATGACTGTTTTTATATGAAAATTTCCATGACCTCCATTATTTTTCCATAGAGGAAACTCTGTTGAAAATAATTCTTTTAATTATAATATAAAAGATATTATCAAATACTCCTAAAATTGTTTGGTCATAATGAGTATTAGATATCAAATCCAATCAAAAGCCTTGTATTTTCAAATTTTACGAAATTTTGTCGTTGCATCAGATTATTTATATGGACTCAAATAATACATTTATAAATTCGTGCTAAAATAATCTTGTAAACTTGTTTTTTATCATTCAAACATAATAAAAAAGTCAATTAAGTTTTTTTTGATGACAGTATAGCCTTGATTTTAATTTAAATCATATAATAGGAGAACCATTCAAAAAGTACAAGGTTTGTCAGTAAGTTTCATCATAAAGTTAGATGCTATTTTATGTTAATTATTGCATCAGATTTAAGTGTAAATACAAAAACCAGTTCCTTTTGAGATATTATTTATCAGATGAAATGAAACTTATCATTGTAACTTAGTAACAATGCATTTCATATGATATTACTTCTTGTATGTTTAAATCTTGCAAAAGTTGAGACGACAGGAAATAGTTGGATCCTACACAAAACCAGTATTGTGCCTTCCTCAAACCTTTATATTATATAATAAAAATTGGACTTCATTCATTTTTGATGTTTCCAAACTCTTTTTTAATTATATATCCATTAAAAATTACAAAAGGCATTCATCAGAATTTAAAATTTGAGTTTAAGAGTTAAAAAGAGGTTATGTGAGTAAAAAGTATGAAAAGTACCGATATTGTATTTTAGATAAAGGACTTCGTTACCATTATTATATCATGCAATCTTTTTTCAGAAAAGAAACAGAAAAAGCCCCAAAATCATGTGGAGGTTATCCAAATAAGCAAATCAAACCTATTAAGTACTCCTTGACTATCATTAATATATTGTTTCGCCCCAATTTTTAAAATAAGTTGGATGTATAAAATAATATTAAAATGCTACGTAGTATTTCATTTCTGTATTATAATATTGCTTAGTAATATTTAATTACAAGTGTAACTATATATTTTTATTTGTATATGATAGCCAAAATGTCTTCATAGAAATGATAAGATACCCGAAAAATATGTACAAAGTTGAAAATCTAGTGGGACATGGGCATGTTAAAAAAAGAAACTGAAAATCAACATGGTAACCCTCACAATTTGAATAATATTTTGGAGTAGGGAAAGAATAATGCTCATGATCTTTCATTAGATCAGTTACAATCAGCTGTGATAAGGGAGGAAGGAGATAAGGATATAAACAATGACATTTGCTAGAATTACTCCGATGTCGATCCTCAATTCTACTCTGAGTCCAACAAGGACTTACAAATATATCTCCGCAAACAAACCCTCAGGGTTACGCTCCTTCTTTCAAGGGTACATACGACCGCTCAAACAGGTTATGAATATAATTGAATATATTTAGACAAGGATGTTGACTGCTCAGGAATTAAATAATTATGACAACTACTAAGGAAAAGAAAATGTATTCTTCAGATTACCATTTCCAAAAAGAGAGCCGGCTAAAAACACACTGGATTTAAATGTATGTATATATATATATATAACACGGTGTTACCTCGGTAACACAAAAATAGCCTATGTATTTTGTTGTCAGCTGTGGATTCCTTCTTCTCCCTTGACACGTCATGGCTATTTTATAATTCATTCTTTTTTTTTTTTAATACACAAAGTAATTAGTTATTCTATACATATGCTCCGTTTCTAGAAGAACCGGAATACAATTTCTTGTTGATCCCTCGTCGTTTATATATGTAACATATATATTGGCCATTTTATTGTTTCTATGAAGAAATTTTGGCTATTTCTTGATATAAATAATATAATAACTACACTGTTAATCAAATATTACTAATCAGCATCATAATACAATATCAAATAAAAAACTATGAAGATTCTAATAATATGTAATTATTTTAAAAATGGTGAATAAATAATATGACAGTGATAGTCTGCGATATATAAGATGTAAATAGAGGTTGGTATGATTGACTTATTTGGCTGAGTACCAGATGATTTCGGGCCTTTCTTCTGTTTCTTTCTTTTGGAACGGTTGCGTAACAGAATAAAAATAACGACGTGATGAGTAAAGAGAATATAAGGGAAAGATAAGTCATGTATATCAATTAAGAATGTTTTTTCTTATTTCTAATTCTGACTCGTCTAAAATTGTGTACATGCCCTTTGAACTTATTTTGCACTCTTCGTTTTTATCATGTCTTTTGACTAAGATTCATGTAATGTAATATAATAGAAGTCAACGTTTCAGAGAAGGATATGTATTTTCTTTAGATTTAACTACAAAACTAAGCAAGTAATTAAAATCATAGTTCATAGTATCTTAATCATAATTATGCTCTTAAAAGATTATAAAAGTTATTTTAAAATAAAAATACATAACCTTAATAATTTATGAAGGGTATTTTTTATTATATCTTGTTTTGATCGAGGTTACGTGAATGCTGAACATAATTCATAGTTTTTGTTTACTTTTTTATTTGAACCATTTTGTCTCCTCTTTCCTTTTAAGCTTCTTTATAAATGACTAAGGATTAACAAACCCTATATTCCGGTCGTTTTGGAAACTAAGCATAAGCTTGGATAACTTATTGTTTCGTTTATTTAATTAAAAAGAACAAATTATGAAATAGCCATGACGTATCAAGTGAGACGAGTGAATCGACAGCTGACAACCAAATACATAAGGTATTTATTTATTAGCGAGGTAACGCCGTGAAAGATATTCAAATTTATGATTTAAAATGGGTTACCATACCAATCATGCGAATACACGAATTTATTTGTTTGAGCTTTGCATATCATGATCATTATCCCTTTCAATACTATTAATTTTTTTGCTGCTAAAAATTTAATGTATCATTGTATGTTTAGTCCTACCAACAAGTCACAAATTTTAAATCAAAGAGCGTCCTTATTATGAAAGGGTGAATTGTTGAGGTTTGAAGATTATATTTGATTTTTGACGGGGCATCAGGCAAAAAGTCAAAGTAGAACAAGTACACAAAAAAAGAGAATATGATTATATTTCATAAAAATGAGAGAAGTCCAGTTTGTGGTTCATTTTTATTTTCTCCACAAATTATATGATAGAAAAATTTTAATTAACCCTCTGTAGAAACTGCAAATTAAAATAAATTAGTATTAAACTATCCCACTTATAGACAACTATTGTCGGCCCATTGTTGGGTATATCTAGTAAGTAGTGGGATATATATATATAAAAGAAATAACAATATGGTCATATTAATAAAATCTCATAGTAGTTTTGCATGTAGCATCGAGCGTGTATACGGAGTGGATTGTAGATAGTGCTCCCTTATGTATATTTATATGCATATTTTTAATCTAAGAAATAACTATATAACTATTAACGATATCTTGCAGGATTTTTGCATGTAGCATCGAGTGTTTGCAGCTAAGATAAACCCAGGTAGTGCTCTAGAGACTATTGCGAAATTATGATTCTCCATTTTTGTCCATATGTCCCTATTTTTATTTTATAAAATTCCAAAGCGACTTTTAAAATGAATACAAACATACTGGCTCTGTTCTTATCTTTTTTGGTGTGCCAAGATAAAAGCAATCTTGAATAAAAATCAAGAAAAATAAAATATCTCCATTATTTTTTAAATAATAAATATACATACAGCACAAATATCATAGATTGATTTTAGTTCATTATAAGCTTATTTTTTTTAATTTGCAGGATAAGTTAAGATACCTATGAATTATATATATATAACTTAAAACTTTTATTTGATTTTTGAGTCTTAATTTGTCGCCGATACGGCCTTTCACAGGGGCGTCCGCAGGATTTCATTTAAGATATGGTTTGGTTCTTATAAAATTATTGAAAACAAAATTTCAAAACTCTCCAGCTAATCCAAAAAAATATATTTTATTCTCAAATATTTGATTTTTTATAAATATTCAAAAATCCATTGCTATTCAAAGAAAATTTCAAAAAATTCATCGCTATTTAGAGAAAATAAATTCTTTTTGGATAAAAAATAAAAAATTCAAATATTAGATATTTTTGAAAAAAATTAAAAATCCATAGCTATTAAAAAAAATTAATATATTAGAAAAAAAAATTCGAAAATAAATATTTTAGAAAAAAATTTCAAAAATTAATATTTATGAAAAAAATTTCAAAAATTAAAATTTTTACTCTGCAGCATAATTTAACAGAATGACGAATAAAGTTTCTAGTAATAAGAAAAATTCATTCATTGGGGGGGGGGGCTACAGCCCATTCAGCCAAATAAAATCTATCCATTAATATTTTTTTATTTTACTGACGATCAATTTTGGGTATTTTATGCGTAATTTGCAGTGTCTCCAAAGGGTTCGTCATAAATATTTTGTTGATCGAAACAGACGATAACTTGTTGAAAAATACGACTATAATCCACACTCAATTTTGAGAAAAATCCTTTTTAGGTACCTTTTGTGTTGATGGGCAAGATATCTTGGTATAGTAAGTAGTGATGGGACAATTAATGGGAATCGGAGAATAGGATGTTTTTTTCTCAATCGGGAAATCGTTATGTTCAATTTGCGATTATGATTCATATTTACGAGTACTTAACTATTTATTTAATTTTTTCTTCAAAAAATTGAATATATATGTTGACATATTTTTTATTTTATTTTATCCAAGAAATTCATGGAAATTTTTTTGAGAACAGCCGGGGATTTTTGGAAATTTTTCTCCTAAAAAAATAATTTTGTGTAAATAGCTATGGATTTTTGAAATTAAGTTTCTGAGAATAGTCATCAGTCTTTGAAAATTTTTTCGACAAAATTAAAGTTTTTTTTAATAGTTTTGAAACTTTTTTTATCAAAAATTCAAAAACCAAGCTCCCTAAAAAAAAGATAAATCCTTAGGATACTCTTCATAGAAAATAGTATTTTTTAAATATGATCTAAAATATTAAAGAATTACAATCGGCGTCGGGAATATGTACTAGATCATCAGAATCAGAATTGCATTGGGACATTTTTAGAATTATTGCATCACTAATAGTAACTAAAAAGATATTAAAGGATTTGAATTGTTGTCCATCTATTGATTTATTATATAGTTGCATGGTCATAAATTGTTCATATAATCATAAATATGACATATTAATTGAACAAGTATATTGCAAAGTTAGATTTATGTATGTTGTATGTAGATTATAGGCCTCTTATTTTACCTTTCATAAAAGATTTTATAACTTGGCCTCTCTTTAATATATATAAACAAAAATGTGGTTTTAGAAAAAAAGAATAAAGTTTTGGAGCTCTGTTTGTTAGCAAAAGTGACCATTTTATTTTTGGATAAGAGAATGAATGAGAAAAATGAAGCGGAGTAATTATTTAGTTACATACATACAAGGGTTGTTGATTTATTTGAATAAAATCAATTTTTATGAAGCTCTGCTGAGGAGCTATTGGCTCAATTACAGCCAATAGCTAAGGCTCTAGATCATGTACAAAGGGGCAAATGCACTATTGCTCAAGCACTCAATATTTGGAAAGAGTTATGTGACCACCTCAAAAACAACCAGCAAGTGGAAAAACTGGTGGAAAAAAAAGAAGGTATAAACAGTTCATTAACAAGGTTCATCTTCTTGCCAATATGCTTGATTCTTCACTGCCGGGGAATGAGGAAGAGATTAATATGGCAACGGAATATAGCAATGAAAAATATCAAGCACTTGTTCCTATCATCATGAAGTTTCAGGCTCTTTTAAATTAACAGAACCTGTGACGAAGACCATGTCAGCTACTGAATGGTAGGAATCTCATGCAAGTTTTATGGGCAGCAACGGCAGTGGCCTTATCTCTGCAGTTGATCAACTTATGACTGCCGTAGCCTCCTAATCTAGAGTAGAACGAGTCTTTCCATCTTATGGACTACTACAAAGAATACAACAACACTTGTTTTTCTTATTAAGTCCATGAATGAACACTATATATTCTAACAACGAGGATGTTGCATGATAGAAAATATGGTGTAACGAATTAATTTCAGATGAAATAATGTTTTTCTTTTGTAATCCATATCTGCATCAATAAACTCATGTTGAGGATATTTCATAAAAATATGTTGGATTCAGTTAGACTCAGAAGAAAATTAACTTAAAATGACAATATATTTAATTTACAATTAAGGAATAATAATTTAAGTTGTGTAAGAAAGCTCAGAAAAAAAAGTTAAAAAGGACAAAATATATTAAATTTACAATAAAGTACAAATTATGTTAGTTCTATAAGCAAACTCTGAAGAAATCTAGTATATAAAGACAAAATATCCTTAATTCATAATCAAGAAATAATTATTTCAGTTGTATAAGTAGACAAGGTTATTTTTCTTTAATTATGCTGTATTAAATAAATAATTATTGTGCATCAAAATGGCTGCTTATTTTTATATTTTTCGTTATTTTTTGTTTATATATTGTAAAAGTATGATTTAAATCATGGATTTTTATAAAAAATATTTTGTTATATTTTTTGTTGGGCCTAATTAGTTTGCTCAAACACAAAAGCTCGGTCTGGACCAGTCTCATATAAAATTCGGTCTAAATCGGTCCAAAGGAAAAGTTCTGTCTAGTTCGGTCCCAAAAAAAAGGGCTAGACCAATTTTACAGATAAATTGTTTATAACATGACATCATATGTTTTTTCAATACAATGACGTTATACAAAGTTTAAACAGAGATAGCTCGGATTAAATTTGATCCCATCCCCTTATATGTTTATAAAGCATTTGTTCTAGAACTTATCGTGTACTTTTTATATTTTTTTTTACAAAATGAACGACAGTTGATCTTGAAAAAAAATGGTCCATCATAATGTATGATACCGAATCAAAATCGATATACAAAGTGAGACCGAATCAAAATCGATCTAAGGTATGAGTTCACGGTTTTGACCGACAAATCGGTCCAAATCGGTCTAGAAAATAATCACTTACGACCGAACAAAGAAATAATTTGGTGCTGGCCCGGTTCTCAACACTAAAACATACTCATAATATGCTCAAGTATTATAAATCAATGCACCAAAATTTGCAATCACAATGGAAGACTGCATTTTCTCTTGATTGTAAGGCTATGTGGATGAATAATATTTTTAGGATGTTGATATTGACAGAACAACGCATTGGCGTGAAAGATTTTGGTATTATGAAATATAAAAACCCTTTTTACTGTATTCCTTTTGAAAAATATACTAATTAATCAAGCATTCAATACTAATGCTCCGTTTTTAGAAGAAATTAATACAATTTCTTGTTGATTCCTCGTCGTATATACCTATCATATTGACCATTATATTATTTCTAATAATAAATGTTAGCTATCATACGCCAGTAGCGTCCACAGGTGGTGGGTGAGAGGGTTGTATCCCTCCCCCCCTCTTCCACTCCAAAAAAAAATATTTTTTGAAATAATAACTCTATTAATTAATTTTAATGAAAAACAATAGGACAATCGATAAAATTGTGCAAAAAACACCCCAAAACATGGCTTGAGCTAGATTTTTGTCCGATAAAGACCAGCAACACCATATTCGGATACTATGTCGCTACACTTGTTGCATTCTTATTAATTATAAAGATATTTTAGTCCATATCTTTTAAAAAAGTTAAGGACTGACTTCCATCGTCTGACCCGTTTCTTCATAATAGTTTTTGTCAACATTTCCTTCGGGACCCCTTGATAGGAACTCAAACCGAGCCTTTGAGCTGTCTTGAAATTGTATTCGTAGAAACTTCCATGTGTCTTATCATTCTTCTCATGTATATCCTTGAATTATCTTTGATGACCCATCTTCATGCTCTTTTCCACCTTTCATACATTTTTTCATAAGCTAGATGGTTCGGATATTTACTTTTATGACGTCGGCAGTATTCAAATTTGACAATTGTGTTAGGGTTGCCAACGGCAATTAGAAATTTTCATAAATAAGAGTTTAATTTAAGTTTAAAAAGCACAAAAAGATTAAATATGTGCAGAGTTGTACCCAGGATTATATATATATATATTTTTTTTTTTTTGGTGTGGTTTTTATGAAAAATCTCAAAAATTAAAATTTTGTTGAGACAAATATATTAGTGTTTTAGCACTGTGTTAC
Organism: Lepeophtheirus salmonis; assembly: GCF_016086655.4. Lineage (NCBI taxonomy): Eukaryota > Metazoa > Arthropoda > Copepoda > Siphonostomatoida > Caligidae > Lepeophtheirus > Lepeophtheirus salmonis. The sequence continues at coordinate 38,602,068 of NC_052133.2, read as the reverse complement.
CTTACCAATACAATAATATACTGTGTAGTTTGTTTTCATCTCCTGAATAAAACCATTTATTCACACTAATTAAATCTATTTCAAAATGTTATGCAGTGATAAAATTATATCCTTTGTGAAAACATGAAAGTGATAGGATTCCAGAACTGAAGTTCAGAGCATACAAACGAATCGTATTCAATTTAAAAATCAATAATTTTTTAATGAGGAAAAAAAAAAAAAGGTCATTTGACCAAATTATGGAGAGGAGAAATTTTTTTAATTTAATAAGAATAATAATTATAATATATATATATACATAATCCTACGGAAACCCCAGAATATCATTATCATTTTATTGTGTATCAAGGCGTTCAAACAATTACATGTACCAGTGTACTACTCTGTTATGTAGTTTTCTACTTTGAATCTACACGGCACTCACATACCGAAGTATCATGATATGCTTTGTCCCAAAATGTTGTCAACCAATCAAAATGAAGCCATTTTAAGCCAAGATGCCCACCTGCCATTTTTTCAATATGATGATCTACAATTATCAGCTGATACTGTAATTAAATGACAGTTTTTTCAATTGATTTCATATCGTTTATCAACTTAAGTTCAAAAGTATTGCTCAGAGAAAAGAAAATTGTAATATTACTTGTCAAAATGTATTCATAAAAAAGGTCATCTCTTATATCCCTTTCCTTTGGGACACTTTGTGCAACTTCGTCTAAATATTAGAAGAATCCCCTTGTAATTTTAATTGGGACACTAACGGCTTTCATTACGAAAAATTTCGTAATGTTACACAAAAGGCACTTCACTTACTAATATTTCGTAAAAACCCCACCCCATTGTTCTTCCTGGGCTCACCATTTTTTCCCCGATCAATCACATTCCATCATTTGATGGGGTATCTTCGTGCATCTCTTCGCAGGTTATAAAAATTAAAAGTATAGATTTAGTTCTGTAAATATAAACTTACTTCAAAACTGCGAGATATTTTAAGCATCTCTGATGCGATGCGAAACTTAATCAGACCTCATTACCACCCCTACTAACGGAGCAAAGAACTTACACTAATAAATTTAAACACCTAATACTTCACTGATCTATGTTAAAAATATAATCCAGATTAACAATAACGCCCTACAACGTACATCAAATTTCTGAAAATATTTTAATTTTAAAAATCCAATCTATCGTTTTTTTATTCATTGCAAGGTCTTGCAATCCTGGATTTGTACCAAATATAAGAATCCGATTTTTTTTCATTCCCCCCGGAATCGTATAGTAGAAAATTTTCTCAATTTTCTTGCAAACTGGTGTGTGATGGAATATCCTGTCCGAGAGAGATAAGCAGATGGGAAATTGTGAGTCTCTCGTTTCCAGCTTCTAACACATCTGGATAAGTTTCTTAGTGCAGATAGCCCTGCAATGGTTCTCCGACTAAGATTTGACATGCTATTGAAAACAAGGTAGCTAATATATGTAGTTGTTTTTTTCTAATTATTCTATTTCCTTTTGAGAGTAAAGGTTGGCAGTGGAAAATAAAGGTAGTCATGTTTCTCTCCAAGAAAAATGTATGGATTTTTTTGTTGAATAACTACTAACTACTTGACAACATTGTTCATATATTATGAAAATTGCATAATACTATATTTATAGTTACTGATTATGTTTAATAATTAATCACTTTAGTATGTCACATATCTATATTACATAAAGTGTTTTTTGAAATTCAAGTATTTATCATTATCATTCATCAAAATACATATATACGATATTAAAATGATTTAACTAATTTATGATATATTATGGCCTCTATTGCTTGATAGGGTTCCTAAGTCTCAATTACTATTTAAATACATAGTTTACTTGAACTAGAATGAGCAATTGAAGAGGGGATAAGTGTTTCCTACACCATTTAGATATTCATGGTTCACAAATTTAATTTCTTAAAAAAATAGAAGATTTGAGATTCGTAGTCAAGACTTACAACACAAACAGGAATCGTGGTCAACATAAACTTTCAAACAACAGTTAGTACTTGATAATCCATCATTTGACTAATAACTGTTTGAAAAATAGTTAAAAATTATTTATTCTAAATATTATGAAGCAAATTATTTATTCGAAGAACATTTTTTTTATGCGTAGAAATTAAACATTCTTAATCAATTAAAGACTTCTATAGAGTAATGATCTCTGTTTGTCATTTTCCTCACAGCCTAGACCTAATCACACGGTAATTAAATGCAAGGACTCATTTCGCTTTTATTCATTTCCTTAAACAATCTAAAAATAGTAGAGGCAAAAACAGAAAAGTAATTCTAAACCAAAGACACATTCTGGATATTATGGACCTACACATGTTACGAATGAGTCCCGACTACTGCAGGGAAGGAGATTCCTTGAAGGTAACATCCTTGTTGAGAGGAAAATGTGAGGATTTTACATTCTTCTGAGAGTTATGTCTGCACTTATAATTAGTATTGTGCCAGTCCTTATTCACACCTTACAACTGCATTCCCGTACGGTTCAGTTTGGGTCGGGTCCAGTTAAGTCCTAAAGCAGATAAAGTTCGTTCCTTGATGACGTCACTTAAATTTATTTAAAAAAATTTAAATCACTATAAGTACTGAAAGTTCGAACGACCGACAGTCTTAGTACCGGTCCTAAACGCTGATAGGATCGGCCCTAAGAGTGGACTGGACCAAATAAATAACGACCGATACAATACTACTTATTATTATGCTGGAGTTATTATCAATTTTTCTATTCTCTTCCCACTTTATTTGACTTCGTTAAATGTAAAAGGCTGCATGAAATATTCACATAAATTAGTCAGTTAAAAATCGTGCACAACAACAAGAGGAGAGGTGCAAACTTATTTGTTCTCATCAGTGAACCGACCTTCACGGTTCGCTTTTTGAAACATACAAAGATTTTGTGCATTTTCCTCTCAGCTGTTTTCATTAATTTTATAAAGTTGACTCTTGCATGACATAAAGCAGCTGACTCTACGTATTATGAACTCAAAAAATGTACAACATAGGATTTTTATATTTGTCAAAGGCCTTCGTATTATTTCATACTCAGTCATTGATGTGAGGATTTCAATAACCAAGGACAATGAAATTAATGAACTGTATTACTTACTCTATAACTAACACTAGATAATAATTACAGACGTGCTTTGGTAAAGAGTTCTATATTTCGAATGAATAATATAATAACAAGAACAACCAAAAAACCACCTTCCTCTTTGGAGGGAACCCCAGTTGAATATAATCAGGGTTGCCAAACGGTGGCAGTATTTGAGGATATATAAACATCCAAGTAAAGTAACAGAGTGTTAAATTAGGTTGAAACAAACATTTATGTTGAAAAATTAACTTACCATTACTTTCTTAGAATATTTGGAAATCCCAAGTTTTTTATTTACACAGTTTTTTACACTTTTTGCAACAAAAGTACCATTATTTTGCATGAAGTTTGTCCTAGATTTTCTTTCGAATATTCTAGGAGTTGATTAATTAATTATAATCGATTAAGAACTTAAATTGATTGTTTTACCTCTTTTTAATCAAGGTTTCGTGAAAAAGTGTAAATATTGCATATAAGTTTACCAAAGCTATACATCATGTGGCAAAACGAAACCACGTAATTAATATTTGTCGAAAAAGTGATAGTGTTGGATTGAACCTAGGACTGCATAACTCATTAGCCTATTTTCTAATCGGTACAGTCTTTTCATCATTCATTCGCGTGAAGGACCGATGAATCTGTCCTACGGTCCTAGATATCTTTTTATTTTTACTCCTAGCTAGGAAAATAATTAATGATAGTTAGAACCATAATAATTACTGAGTATTATACATTCTAGCAACACACATTCTACCTTAAACTTAAGGGATCTCTTCTTTTTGGAAAAAGTTATAATTAAATGACATCAGCTGAAATGATTTAGTTGCAAACTAGATCATTTCAGCTGTTATGTTATCATAAACGACTGATAAGGACTGTACTTATGGAACTACAGTCTTCTTAGTTTTTGTAGACTGATCCAACACTACTAAGCGATAAGTTTATGTCCACTAAAAGGGCGTCGAGTATACTTGAATATTACTTTATAGCTAACTTTCATGAATTATCTCTTTCAATTTAAATAACAAGGTACATTCTGCAAAGGGGAAAAAAGTTGCATATATTATGAGCAAATATGAATGAAAATGATACAGTGGTATGATAAAAGCAACATCTGGCATAGGGAAAGGATGCTAATAAACTAGTCAAGCGACAATTACAAACCAGATAGCTAAAACAAGAGAATGTGATGAATATCTGTCCATGTATATTGGCTAAGCAATAGCTGTTTTGTCTGCTAGGAGATGGAACATAATTGAATATTGTTCAAAAATTCACCTTCTATCTAAATAGAAAGGTGAATTCTTCGAATGGAAGTAAAAATTAATACATCTTGAGGGCAAAGGATTAAGTGACGTCATCGGTTATATTAATAAAGCGACACCTTGCGGCGGAAAAGGATACCACTAAAAATAGAATCAACTCAAGCTGGCTGACCCGTTTGATCACTTAGTTTTTAAAGCTTATGGAGGACGCAATTTTTTTTTTTAAAAGAGCGAAAAGTAAACGAAGAAGTATAAACCACAAAACTTACTCATAAATTTTGAATGTAGGTACTATTTATTTCACATGTTCTTCATGGGCTCAACAAATTTACTTTGAAAAACATTAATATATATAATATATATTTCTTTCATGAGAGAGACACAAAAAATATTACATCATCAGAGTCAGTCCGAGTTGATTATCATGATTTTTTAAAGCAAAAAAAATGTAACGTCATATTATACCCTTTTTGTCAACTGATATCTTTGCTTAATCAATTTCACATTTTTTCTCCTCCATGTATTTATTTTTGAATGAGTAGTTTCGTTGATGTAATTTTTATCTAAAATATCTCCTTTTTAAAAAATCTCCTAAAAATGGTCGAAACCTTTTGTGTTGGAGTGTTGAAAACCCCAAAAAAAGTGTTCACGTTATAATTTAAAATAAAAATGAAACGGAGTTTTAAAATTGTGGAGGCCTAACATAATAATGGATCAACCGAAAAATGGGGTAATTTTGACATTTCTTTTGTAACGAGTAAAAAAATAAAAACCTCATTTTTGATGCAATTTTGTATGTAAAAACATAATTTGTATGATGAAATTTATGGGCAAACACATAATGTTATGAATTATTTTGTGTCACAATAAATGTCTTTGCCTCTTCTATTCTCAAATAGAAGAGCTCAATAAGGTGTAAAATAATGGCAAACAAATCAAACTACGGTGCTAAAAATTGAAAGTAAGTTGGCAGAGGCGTCCACAGGGAGTGGGATGGAGGGGCTATAGCCCTCAATCCCACCCCCCCAAAAAAAAAAAGAAATTTATGTTTTTTATTAGAAAAAAATTTCATCAATCGGGCATATTTTGCAGCAGAGCAAAAAATTATATATATGAAATTTAATTTTTAAACTTCTTTCCTAAAAATTAATATTTGAAATTAGTTTCAAAAAAAAAATTTTGAATAGCTGAGCATTTTTGAAATTAGTTTCCAAAAAATGTAATTTTATATTAATAGCTTTAGATTTTTGAAATTTCTTTCTTAAAAATTTAATTTTTGGATTTATCTTATTAGCATATTCAACTTTTTCTTCCCTTATCATAATTCACCTTTTTGATTTAGTTAAAAGGTTGAATTAATAGAAATTGCATAGCCTGTTATTTGTAGATTCATGTATACCCAAAACCCTTTAGTTTTGTATAATTGGAAAAATATGGGTTTAAAACTTTGGCACGGCCTTATGTCATTAGCACAAAAATTTACAATGTATCTTGTTGACAACTGTTAATATTTCTGCACTTCCCCTTATAAATATTGTTATAAACAATTATTGGTTAAAGTATAATCATCTCTTGTAATGCTGTGAACAATTATTGGACCAAATGTTTTTGGGGCCTTTTGTCTCTTTATTTTTGTATAAAAGACTGTGGGATTCAATAAAGGCGACAACGTATGGCCAAATCTAATGAACCTACGACTACAAATTTAAATAATTATAATTAGTATAATAAAAGGTTCCGTGACTTCCATCATTTGTTGCGTAGAAGAAACTGGTTCAAAATCAATATTATAATTTAAATTATGAAATATTGGCAAAATGGTATGGGCATGATGGGAATTAGATAACAAATCCAATCAGAAGCCTTACATTTTCAAATTTTGTCATTGCATCAGATTATATTTGAAGACTTAAACAATATTTTTTTTTATATTCGTGCCAAAATTGTAAACTTGTTTTTTATCATTGAAACATAATAAAAAAGTTCATTAAAAATTTGATCACAGTTAAGCCTTGATTTAATTTTATATTATTAATACGGGAAACACTAAAAAAATTACAAGGTTTTACAGTAAGTTTCATCATAAATCATTTTATGTTCGCTATTGCATCAGATTTTAATTTATAAAAAAAAAACTAGTTTCTTTGAGACATTTGTTATGATGTGAAATGACACTTAACATTTTAACTTAGTAACAATATATTTCATAAGATATTATTTGTTTTACCGGGTGGTCCATTGAAATCTGAACACTTCTTTTATAATGATTAAGGTTGAGTGAATGAAATTAATTGGTATTTCGATATATTAAAACATACTTAGTTATAAATCAAAACAAACCTTAGCTCTCTAGTACAACAATTCGAGAAAATGAAACTTGAAAGTGATCGACGAATTTCCATTCGCGCACTCCAAACAGTTGGGCGTCTCCAGCACCACCATCTACGCCGTCAGCAAGTCCGAAACGTTAGAAAGGAAAGGTCCGTCAAAAAGGTCAAACCGGCCCGGTACGTGTTAAATAAAACAGCCCGGTACAATTTCCTCAAGTCCATGAGGATCCATGCAAGAGATCTTGGGGTTTCACACCTAACTGTACAGAGATCTATCAAAAAAGGGTTGGAAAGAGCCTTGTGAGGATAGAGAGGCCACTTTTGCCACTAGCAATGAGAGAAACCCATCTCCGAGTCTGCAAGACTCTTTTGTATGAGTCTTTTGAGTTCTGTTGAACTCTTATTTGACACTTTGTGACCCATACGGTCTTGACGCTAACCCCCTTGACTACACTTTCAGGGTATAAGCCGAAGGAAATTCCTGCAGGATCCATCGCCCAAACACCCAGGCCCTCAGAGATCTAGTACTGGGACGCCATGACTGAGGACTACTTCATCCACCGCCTAAAAGCCATTATTGTCCCTAAGGATGGCTATATTAGTGATTGTGAGAGCTCAGACACACATCTATTTATAGTATTAATTTTGTTGAAATTCCATTGTTAATTAATAAATTATATCTTATTAAAGTTTAAAATTCAAAGTGTTCAGATTTTAATGGACCAATCGGTATAGTTAAATCTTACAAAACTTAACACGACAGGAAATATTATAATCCTACACAAAACCAGTAGTGTGCCTCCCTCTGCCCAATATTTATCATTTGTTGTTTCTAAACTACTTTTTAATCAATATTTAAAATAACAAAAGATATAAAAATAATTTAAAATGCCAGTTTTTGACTTTATTCTTATTTTTTAATATGTTTCTGAAACTATAATTTAGTGAATCATATACCAAAGAAACTTTTGTATTTAAAATAAAGATATTTTCAAACAGATATAAAAATGTTGACGGGAAAATAATTATTTAGGGTGTCCAGCCCACCCCCCACGCCCCTGGGTGATGTGAAGAAAAAATTGACACTGTTTTAGTAGACTAAAGCATTCAAATCGTAGTAGTAATAAATAGGTTTGGGCGCTTGAAATATTTTAATGTTCTATCCTCACTGTATTTACATTTGATTATACTTTTATTTATGGATTTTCATGTGTTTTTTTCTATATTATTTCAGTTAACTCTCATTACATTGCCACATTAATCACGTTCACTCAAAATTTATCTTGTTAGGATAATTGCATTTCAATAATGTGAACTAGTTATAATTTTTCTTTGCATTTGTGTAATATTAATATAATTTTCATATTTATTAAAATCTGCATTTTTTTTTTTTTTTTTTTTCGAGTAAATATAAAAGTTCATGTTAAATGGTCCCGTCAGGCCATTTTAGAAATATTCTATGTAGTAGTAAATGCTTATATACAATGTCAGTAAGCGTTTTAAGTACATGTTCTACTAGGTATTTTGTTTATTTTTTATCTTGAAATATGCCCAAAAAATTATTTTCTTAAGAAGAAGTTTTCCAAATGCTTATGAGTCTACCTGACAACTTTTCTGATGATACGGACATAAAAGAAGACTTAGAAGAGGAGGAATCAAATGTCGATATAAATCTAGTATCTGAAATTCTTCCCTCAGTCAAAGAGACTATATCAAACAGGATTCAAGATTCCTTCTATTCAAATGATGATATCTCAAATAGTTCTGAAATTATTAGTCAATGTAGAAATATTAATTGAAAAAAGGGTAAAAAGAAGAAACGCGGACTCATTTCCACCTTCTGCAAGGTCCTCTTAACGAATTTTCACTGATTCTATGGATGAGGTCGAAGTTTTTCTTAAATTTGTTAATCAAGAAATTTGAATTTTTTTTATTTCAAACCAACCTATTCATCAATCAAAATAAGAATAAAATATTATATGTAACAACAGAGGAACTATTTGTTTTCTTAGGAATCAATTATTTGATAAAATACCATAAATTACCGTCCTTAAAACATTATTGGTCTTCAGATATGGATGTAAGCGTTTCATTTGTTTCAAGCTGCCTTTCAAGGAATAGATTCTTTCAAATTTTACGAAATTTAAATATCAATGATATTCAAACTATGTCAAAGGAGATTAAAGATAAGCTGCATAAAGTAAAGCCTTTTATCGATGCTATTAATAACAATTTTATGATGCTCTATCATGTTAGTGAGCATATCAGTATTGGTGAAAGCATGATATTGTTCAAAGGACGTAGCTCACTAAAACAATCTAATCCCATGAAACCAATCAAACGTGAGTATAAAATATAAGCTAGAGCTGATACGGATGGTTATATTTCCAAATTTAGCATATATCAAGGCAAAAATGGCGATATTGACAGGAGAAACATCTAAACTAATTTTGGCATCGGTGGAAATTTTGTGATTTACCTTACCCATGATTTATTTGGAAAAAATCACAAAATTTACTTTGATAATTACTTTTTATCAATACCTCTAAAATAAATCAAGTTTTTTGCAGTCCAACAATCCGTCAAAACAGAAAGTATTTATACAATAACTTAAGAAAAGTTAAAGAATGGGGTAGGGATGACTTTGATTACAGAATTTGGAACGACCCAATTACAGCTTACAAATGGATGGATAGTGAAAGAATTCATTTGCTTTCAAACTTTGTATTATTAGCAAACAGCAAGACGGATCCAAAAAAAACTTATGATTGCCCAAAAGTCGTTTCTGACTATAAAAAATATATGGGAGGCTTGGACAAAGCAGATTTTTATTGTGGCATCTATAGACTGCGCCGAAAACAATATTTAGTGGATGTACAGAATTTTGAAGGAATAATTGACAAATGCTTATAATATTACGTTAAAAAATTAAATGGTTCACTTATAAATAATATACAGCTTAGAAGAAATGTTGCAACAGGATTAATTATAATGGGACGCCCACCAAAGATAGGGATGCTCCTTAGTTCTACAATGGCCTTCAAACCGAACAAAAGAAGAAAAACCAACTTTCCAATCGGCCAGAATATATCGTGGTGTACACTGGATAGAATTCAGAGACAAAAGATCCGGATGTGAAGTCTGTGCAAATAAAAGAATAGAATACAGATCATTTAGTTTGTGTAGTACATGTTAAGTGTCGCTTTGTTATGAGAAAAATAAGAATTTTTTTTTGCAAAATATCATGGATATCATGAATTTAAATACTATTTTTAAATGTAAAAATATATTTTAAAAAAAAGAAATAATACAATTTTATTTTTTGTGTAAATACTATTAGATAAGGAGAAATATCAATAAGTAAATGCACTTAAAGTTCAAGTAGGGACATGAGAGTCCCCGCCTTGATTAAAGCTCACTTTATTGGTAGCTGATACATTTTAACAAATAATATTAAATAATCATTAGAACTATAAACAATTTGAAAGGGTTAAATCTTTTGAAGAAAAAAAATCAAATGTTATTTTTTTTTATTGGGGGCTATAGCCCTTCCAGCCCTCCCCTTGTGGACACCCCTGCATAATATATATTAGTGTTGAGATTCGGTGCAAGACGGATTTTTTTTCTCGATTCCTTATTAAGTGATTTTTCTGGACCGATATGGACAGATATTTCAGTTCAACATCCTTGATGAAAAATCCTACTCCACATGTACCTATCTATCGAAGTGTTTGAATGCCATCTCACTCAAAAAGTTTTGTAAATTCATCACTCTATAAAAGCTTGCGGAGTTGAGACGAAATCTGATAAGAACCTCAGTTCTAGAATTTCTACCTTTTTTATTCTAAACACCGTTCTGGTGAGTTTAAAAATGACGTCATTCATCTTGTATTGTTAATTTTATGAAAATTTCACTGAAATAATAGACGCTGAAAAAAATCTTGCTCAAATAAAGTTTGATCAAGTTTACGTTTTTTTTACTTAAGCCTTTTTATTTGATCTTAAAACTATACTTTATTAACTTAAAATATTATATAACTATTGCTTAAAGTATAACAGAGCTTTAATGATCACGACATTCGCAAGTTCCTTCTTATTACTTTGAATATAGATTAAAAAACACACATTCATGCTTGAAAAAGTACTTTTGGGATAGATAGGGCTGCCGATTTTAATGTTTTTCCCCACCAAAATACTACCAAGATATGTTGGCGCTAAAAAGGTTGGGATAAAATTGAATTTGCTCATTTTCCTAAATTAACACCCTAATTTAACTAAACAAATTAATATTAAAAGCCTGAAAATTGAAAGCAGCAGGTGAAGATAAATAGGTTCTTATTGCTTTAAATCGATAGGACCTCCTAAAAAATTCCAGCGTCAATATAAAAATTGTTGACGCCATCCCATAGACCAGATATATTTTAATATTCTTATTTTCAAAGTAAACTTAAGATCTTCGCTAAAAATTATCAAATTTAGAGACATGAATGGCAGATTTATAGCACTTTTTACGTTATAAAGTCTTACATTATATTAAATAATAGTTATGTATATATTTTCAAACGGAACATATGTACATTGTGAGTATTACTGACTCAACCTCATTAACATAACAAAATATTTCCTATAATTCTAAATACTCGTATTAATTCAATTCATAGAGATTAAAAATATTATATAATATATTTTATCTCAAGGAAAGAAATTACCAATGAATTCTACTAATATCTTAAGTGAAATCAAGCTTGGTCACTCAACCTCATGCACGACGTATTGTATTTTGTATGCTTTAAGTTCATATGGTAAAAACTAAGTTAGTTTGTACAACTATCACTCTCTTGTCAATTCATCAGCTTCAAGGTTAATAGAAACACATGTATTTCTATTAACCTTGATCAGAATCAGATAATTTTGCTAAAGTCGCATGCTACAATGAATACTTCTTCCAACATAAATTATTTGTTGTATTGTATATTATTGATGGAATTTCGGGCATTAGGATGATACGACAGAAATTTAATCAAATAATAACTTTAAACATTTATTAATTATGATTAATTAGCCAACTAATATACCAAAACCACAATATAAATTCAATTATCGCAAATTATAATTATCATCTTGAATTTGTATTTAATTATTTAGTACAAATAATTATCTGAGATCTCAATTGGCGTCCAAACGTTGATATTTAGAGTCCATTGGTCCTTTTCTAAACAGGTCCACCTATATCCACGTCAATTGTCCTTAATTTATGTTGTTAATCTAAGTTTTTCATAATAATAGAAGTCAATTTGCTATTCAGTGCTATAAAACACGGGGTGTTCCAAAAAAAAAACGTGACATCAATGTATACGCAGTATCACAGTGGTTATTTAACCTCCTGCACGACTTGACTGCAGATTCACCGCACTAGTATTGCAGCACAGCTAAGTAAGATTTTAGACGATAATTTTTAACACTCCCATCTTTTACTTTCTTTGAATTTTGTAGTTTGAAATTCGATGTATTCGAATATTGAGGGAAGTAGTTCGTTGCATCGCTTTATACTTTACATGAGATACACTAACAAGGGATGGAACAATATAAATAAATAAAAAACAAATTAAAAGATGATGAATAGAAAATGGCATTAATCCAGAGCAATATTTTTGTATCGATGAACTCTAAATAGGTGTACTGGTGGATCTTGTGACCATCAAAAATCCTACAAACAAGTGTTTTTCTGGGGTTTTTTTTTTGCCAATTCGAAGATACTGTTCCCAATGTCATTACAGAGTTGAAGTTCTTGATTCAATATACGTTCAAGACCTTGGGCTGAATGTTTGAAGAATCCTTGTATAATATTATATCATTTTTAGTATTACTTTTTTTTGAAGCTTCGAAAAGTTTTTCGTCACAAAAATTACAATTACCTCCGGATTCTTGCCAATCCATATGTTCGTCGGACTCTATTGACTTTTTGACCTTCAGTTTGGAGGTGTTTTTTTATATTTTTTTTTGTACTTGTAGGGATTAAGTTTGAGTTCATTTTTTTTTATTAATGTTCATCATGGAGAATCCGCTCACATGGTGCTCTTTAAGAGTCTTCCTGATGGATTGTCTGGAATTGACAATTAATAAACGCAAAAAAACTTTTAATAACCTCAGAAAATAAACTTGTTAATTCCCTTAACTTCTAACATTGACTGTTAACATTTTATATTCAATCAAATTTCAGACAGTCTAATTATGGATCACCCTGTATATCCTAGGATGTACCCCAAATACTAGGATGGGCTAGTTTGTGATTTTTATTTTAATACAAAAATGAAACTTTTAGGGAAAAATTTCAAAATTTCATTTTTGGAAATAAAATTTCAAATATTAAATTTTTTTCAAAATCCACAGCTGTTCACAAAAAAAATTTGGAAAAAAAGTCTAAACTCTACTACTGTCCATAAAAATTAAATTTTTATGAAAAAATTTCAAATATTAAATTTTTGGAAAGATATTTCACAATCCACAGCTGTTTACAAAAAGAGATTTAGAAAAATATTTCAAAATTCACAGTTATTGAGAAAAATTTCATTTATGGAAAAAAATTCTAAAATCCACTGCGGTTGACCAAAAATTAAATTTGCAATAATTTATGTATAAAAAATTCGTAAAATTTAATTTTTTGTAAACACCTGTTGTTTGTTTACATTTCTTCAAAAAAAATTGATGTTGAAAAATTAATCTTGAATTTTTTTTTTTCAAAATTTTTTTTTCGAAATATTTTGTGAATACCTATGAATTTTTGAAATTAAAATCAAAAGTTGGAATTTCTGATTATTTTTTTAAATTCCAAAAACCAATCCCCACCCAAAAAAAAAATTATTATATAAGATCTGCGGACACCCCTGATCTTCATCAAAGTACATTTATTGAATATACCAACAAATTCTTTTATATCATGTTGTTACCATCATGAGGAAACCATAAGATTATGGAGTCCTCTTAACTCCAAAACTTACACCTTGATACATTTTTAAGGGTTAAAATGTTTATTACCATGATTAGCATTTAAACTTAAATATCAACAGGATCTTTTTTTAAACATACTTCATCAGATTTAAATAACCTTTACCCAAAAAGGGATATATAATTTTTATTTTACATCTATCTTTTCAAAGGTATAACAAGCATTTATACAACTAATATGAATAAAAAGTTCATCTGTTAGGACCATGTGTGTCCATTTATCCTTTTATATCATCAGATGTGATCTGCATTCACTTATTGGTTCTCTCAACCTTTCCTCGGAATGAAGACCCTATATCTTTTGGTAGTTGGACAACTCTTTCCATCTATGGAACCATGATTTAATAATTTTTGAAAATTGCTCAAGATAAACAAAAATTGACTCAATTGAAACAAATCAAAGATCATAACCAGTGATGAAAACCCTGTATATTTTTAAATGCCCCAATTTTTTTTTTTTTTAAATTCGTATTCTGAAAAATTAATTTTCTTTTCCTCAACAGTTGTCATTATTATTTAATTCCTCAGTAGGGAACATCCCTTCTTAAATAGATTCAATTATATTCAAACCCTGATTGAACATTTGTATGTGCTCATAAAAGACCCTGAGGATTTTTGTGGAGTTATAATTGTAACTCCTTGTTGGAATCAAAGAAGAATTGGGTATCGACAACGGAGTAATTCTTGCAAATGACCTTGTTTATATCCTTTTTGGCCATGTTTTCTTGCCACAACTGATTATTACTGATCTAATGTAACGCATGAACATTAATATATATATATATAACTAATTTGTTAAACCCAGAAATGATACATTTTTCTAAAAAGCTATCGAATAAAAGATGTAGTTATAATAGGTTACAGGTACATAGTTGGAGTAAATTAGAAGTATTATCACAGTATATATTACATGTAGCTATCGAAGTAAGATATAAATATAATAACTTCTTTTAAAGTATTGAAATACTGCAAAAAAATGACTTTTTCCCAACCTATTATGTTAAAATTGCATTTTAATCTACTGTATTTTCAAAATTGTCTCGGACGAGAAACCCCGAGCCTTCAATAATCTGAATCTATCCTTTGGTTTGATTTTATTAATCGAATACAAGGTATAACCTTTGAATTTTCTCAAACAATAGCAAATATATGAATGTCTGCTCTATCAAAATTAAGTTAGTCTAAGCCAAAGTAAATTGGATTAATTGAGTCAACAACAAAAAGTGTTACCACTGTCCCCGATCAGTTCCACTTCCAACAGTGGATCTGAAAGGAAGTGATCTATGTATATATATTTATCAATGGGGTATGCCTACTCTTAAAAGTGACATTTGGCTATCTACATACATATATATGGTTTTGGTATGTGGGGGCAAGTTAAGGATGGTTCCTCACATTACATATTACAATTATTAGCATGAAAAGATAATTTACATGTAAATTATAATATATAACAGTGTAATAAAAATTATAATTTTTAAAAGATGCATAATTATCTTCATGCAACCCATATGCAGCTTTTTAAGATATGGTATGTACGTATATATAAACCTACTTTATATCCATGTATTGTTTCAAGAACAAAATAATATCATCTTTTGGGTGTGCAACATTATGATTGACCTTCAGGACTTATAATTCATTCCCTTTGTTGTTTATACACCCTAGAGATTCAAATATCCTTTTACTATATTTTGCTCGACCTTCCTTATTTTTATATATAAAATCATTAGATACGAAAATGACTATTAATTTTCATAGATTAAAATAAAAAGTAACTGAATAGTTTTTACACTCATAGAGTGTTATATTTGTGGTGATTTTGCAGTGGATTGGGTTTTCAAAGCATTCATCTAGAATAGTGGTCGGGGAACAGGGGTAAATTATCCCAAATGGGGTAATTTATAAAATTTTTGGGGTAATATGGGAGTGGAGGTTATTTCCATGCCATAATGAAGGACTTTTACTTCCTATTGTTAAATGAAATAAACATCATGGTACTACAGGGGGGGGGATATGTAAATAATAATAATAATGTTGTGTATACCCTGCAGACGTCTCTGCACTACCGTGGGCCGTTGAGCCTTGTATATGGGCAACACTATCCAAAAATGTATTATTTCTTTCTAACTATTATTTTAATTGTATTTATTATTTACCAACGGGATCCTTATCTTTCACAAAAAATATATTTCCCGGTATTCGCACAAAGACAATTTCCCGAGAAATGAGAGAAATCTTAAGTACACATTTACGTAATTTAATGAATGTTTACATCTACGCATGCCAACAGTACCTAATAGACAACAGTTGTAATTTATGTCAAATAATGAATGGATTTATAGATCTTTCTATTACTTGATTTTTATTTACACACACTAATTCATTTATTTAAGATAATCACCTTTTTTATAAGTATATAGATAAGAGCAAGATGACAAACTTATCTCTTACTATATATATATAAAGAAATCAATTTGTGACTACAAATAGATGAGACTTCATCTAAGAAATCATAATGATTCAAATCGGCACACTATTGACCCTAGCTACATTGGCCTCCCTCACTTCTGCAGAGCTTAACTCAATTGCACTATACGATCAACTCCATGTCTATCATTGCTATGGTTATCAAAAAGATCTTGCCGCAATTGATTTCGACAACAAGGTGGACTCCACAAAAGTAAATGGGATCTGGATTCTCTACGAGAATATAAATTACAACACAGACGATGAAGGAATGAGTTTCTTTACCTATGGTGACTCTTATCTTGAGAAAAATCTCGGAGAGTTTACTAATAAAGCTTCGTCTCTTAGAAGCTCTGGTGTTGGGCAGCATTACACTGACTCAAGTATCAACTTTTACGCTCAAGAAGGATTTAGCGGCGAAGAGCAATATTACACGAATGATATCCCCTATCCAGTGAAAAGTGTATTTGGAAAGTCCCTCATTGTTACAGGATGTGATGAATGGACCATCTACTCAGAAAAGTACTTTGCCGGAGAAAGTGTTTGTGTTAAACCAATTGATATGGATAATTGTTCTCCAACATTTTATCCCACTGTTGATAAATTGGGTCTTGGACACAGATTGAGAAGTGCACGGAAGGGATGCCATTCCATGACAAGTGTGAGAGGAATTGAGCTTCCTCTCAACACAACGGGTATTTTTGATCCAAAAACAAAAGGATATAAGCTTTTGTAATCTTTGTAAAATTCATTGTATCTATATAAATATAATCTATTGAGGATTCATCCCAAAAAAATATTATTAAAATATCTTTATGATAAGTAATACATATATGTACATTAACTAATATATGAGAAGAAAATTAAAAGGTTTATGAAATTGCAATATTTTGTATCATTTGATTTACAAAAAGTGGTGAAACGAAGACCCCATGATAAATATTTGTCTGTGTATAGTTGCCTACACGACTATTTTTTGCCCGTTAGGGGTATCAAGTAGACTTGAATAACTATAACTAACTACACCTTAAGGACTCAAGCGAAAGAGTGGGGACTCAGTACAAGAAGAATATCATTTTTCCTTTTCTTTGCTGATATGATTTATTTTAAAAGTCATAAAGGCAGTTTATGTACTAGTTTGCGGACTTAATTTAATTGTTTATCATAATTATCCATTACTTATGAATTCCAATGTATTTTTCATAATGGTGACGTGTAGTTCAGTGTATTCTAATACTAATAATAGATCAACTTCGAGTAAAACGTCTCTAGGCTTATCGGCTATAAAAATGTTTAATATTCCACAAGACATCAATCGAAGGAAGTTGTGTATCAATGCTATCAAACATGCGAATTGGACTCCCATCAAAGTAAGAGTTTTCCAAGTAATATAATGAACTATGTTTGACTCTGTGAGGGATGTTAAAATTAAATTAATGGCCTGTTTTATAAGGATGTTACTGGGGTCCATATTCTAATTATTCATACATAAATTAGTCGCTTTTAGGATCACTTTGACAAATCAATGTTTCTGTGGAAGTCTCCTGAAGGACGGTAGAGTTTAGTACAGAACGCAATTCCTACTTTATTTTAACATTCTGAGATATAAAATATACAAACAGACATTTCAGTCTCAAGGTTCGGACTTACTTAGTTTTTTTTGTTTTTTTGGACACTTGTGATATTGCTCCATATTAAAAACTCCTTAATCTAAAAAATTATACGGGAAAATCTTTATGGCGCTGTATCAAGGAAGTATTCGAAAATACAGGCTTGTCAACGGAACACAGAAGGGGACGGAATTTTTTTTTCTGTTCAAATTCTACTTAAATAAAATTCAAGAAATTTACATGTATAAATATTTATAGTATTTTAAATTTGATTTAAAGGGAGGATAAAGCAAACACAAACGTTTGGAAGATCTATTTTGTAGCAGGAGGCACTCTTGAAGACTCTTATGGAAAATAAAAGTTTCTTGTACTCTACCATAACTCAAACATATGAATTTGACCAGTTCAATAATTCTGAATCATGGTGCCAAGGCTCATCATTTGGCCGTGAATGTAAGCAAATGGACCACTAAAAAAATCTGCTCTCATGTGTTGCAAGGGTTCCAGTATAGTCCTGCTGGAACGAATGGTTTCCTTTAGGATAGTTGGACTTCACCCAGGGCAAGACCATCTCCTGGAGGACGTCCTGGTACACCTTGGCTCAATTTTCACGTCTTTGGGGAACCAATATGGGGGGGTATCCTCCTTATTTCTGATGCTGCGATCCCAAGCATCATCGCAGAGACAGGGAACTCAGTCTAGTTCACCGGTGGAACCTCATCAACCGCATAGGCCAAAAGAGGACGTTTGGTCACCCTATTCATTTATGTCTCCTGTTAGATTCAGCTATAGTTCTAGACAGTAGCACAGTTTAACCAATCAGAAACAATTCCATAAATTTTCTTTCGGATTTGGACAATTATTCCGAGCTATATTTAGGAGCTTTACCTTTCACACTTTCGCCACTGACTAAACCCCTGATTCGAGATATTAATTTTGCTTTTGCAATATTTACTTCCTCTATTTTTACCAAATCAATGACAAACATTATATTACCTGTATATTTTGAATATTTCCAAACCAGGCTAATAATTTCAAAAAAAACTTAGAAATAAACCATCAGTGTAATAAATTTCTCAGATAAGAATAGTTTGACGAAACCATTTTATTTTCTCTGCACATGTTTTCTTCTTACATCCTCCCTAAAGCGCTCGGGAACTTTTTGTGAATTCATGATTTGTTCGGTTTTAGTGAGTTAACTCGGTTTTCATTAGATTTGAAATAAAAGCAAAATCAAAAATATGAAAAAACTAAAATAAAATACAAAATAATTTAAACTAAAAATAGGATCCAAAATAAACAAAAAAAAAATAGTTGTGGTATTCTTAAATAGTATAATTTAAGGCTCAAGGCAGACATACTGCGTACACGAAGTAAATAGAATGGATCCCATGTCCCATCAAGAATTGAAATTAAGAAGTGCTTACTACTTAGCATCTACATGTTTATGTTTATTTTTGTTATTCGACTATTTAGTGATGATACGATCCTTACTTTTGATTGAAGGTAATTCTAATATAATATATAATTGATACACCAAAATGATTCCACGCCAAATAGAAGCAAGCTGAAATGATCCGCGCTGAAAAGAGGCTCACTCAAAAGTTGGACTCAGAGTATAATTGGGGATCGATATTTGATAATTCTAGAAAATTTCATATGATATATCCTTTTCTCCTTCCTCTCTTGTCACAGCTGATTGTAGATGATCACATAAAACATCATAAAAGCTAAGCTGTTCAACTCCATAATATTCTTCAAATTTTCAGGTTTAACATGCTGAATTTCGTTTATTCGTATATGCACAAATATAAACGATTTTCATCACTAGTCATTCCTGTGCAGGTCCTTGCTAGATTTGGCGCGCAATGTGTGTTTATTCCCTTACTCACATGGGTAGTAGGTGATATTTTCTACTAATACATAGGCTGCTGTATATATTTCGTAGGCTACACTAAGTGTTGCCAGGTGTAATTTGACATTTCCATTGGTAAGTTTGAATTTTTTGTAGCATAATCGTATTCAGAATGTTTTGACGTACGACCATCATTTGTGTTGTTTACATTGACTTGAAAAAATTAATTTGGCAAAAAAATGGAATTACATTTTAGTGCGATCATTTTTCAAAACTTTCGACGTGGATTATCACAAAAAGAGTACATTGATGAACTTAAATCTTTCTATAGCGATTACGCACTATCCTATAGAACTGTGAAAAACTGTTTTAATGAATTCAATCGTGGTCGACGCTCGCTGAAAGACGAATTCCTTGAAGGTCGTCCCAAAACGACCGTTGTGCCGTGGAACATTGATACCGTGCGTGAAGTGATAATACAAGATCGTCATGTGACATACCGTGAGATATAAGCATACTTGGGCATTTCTTCCACCAGCATACATTCGATATTGCATGTACACCTGGCCGTAAAAAAAAGTTTGTTTTTGTTGGATCCAGCACAATTTGACAATCGCACAAAAGAAGGCTCGTGTCGATTAGTGCAAAGAAATGTAGAAAAAATACGTTTGCGGTACTTCAAAAGACGTTTATAAGATCGTCACAGGTGACGAATCATGGATCTATGTGTATGATCCCAAAACAAAACAACATTCAACCGTGTGGGTCTTCGAAGACGAGCCAAATCCAACGAAAATTGTTCGTGGAAGAAGCACTTTGAATCAAATGGTCTCCTGTTTCTTCGGCAAAACTGGTCATGTGGCGACTATTCCACTTGAGCATCGTAAAACGGTCAGTTCTGAGTGGTACATCACAATTTGTTTGCCTAAAGCCTTTGGAAAAATTCGAAAACGAACAAGAGAAGACGAATCATTGTTCACCATGACAATGCGAGCTCTCCCACATCGGCTCAAACCAGCGCCTTTTTGACCGACCAAAACTTCAAATAGATGGGTCATCCGCCGTACAGCCCTGACTTGGGACCCCATGATTTCTTTTTATTCTGCACATCAAGAAAAAAATGCGTGGTTATCGATTTTCGTCACCAGAAGATGCTGTTGAAGCGTTTAAAAACCATGTTTTGGAGGTGTCTCAATCGGACTGGAAAAAGAGCTTCGACAATTGGTTTGAGCGCATTCAAAAGTAAATAAATCATGCTGGAGAATACTTTTGAATAACAATAAAACCATTTTTGATAATAAATATTCGCATTTTAATTATTAGGCCAGAAATATATATATAGCAGCCTACGTTTATAAACTAATGTTACATTTGAATTTTCAAAATAGGAAGGTATAATTAATAAGGCTAATAATTTTTTGCAGGCTACCAAAACCCTCTTTTTTTTAAATATATACACGTGCGAGGATTTCGAATATTTTTACATCTCTGTTTATTCATTTAGAAACCACACTATTCGAATCCCGTAAAAAAGAGAATAAAACAAGATGCACCCAATACTTTCTCCAAAGACTATATTTTTGGTTCCACTTTGTATAGTAAAAATCGTATTGTGTTTTCTTTTTTCTCTAATAATTAAATACTATACATATTTTTACCAAATAGCCTGAACCATCATATATAAAAAATAAAATATAAAGTATATAAAAGTTAAAATGAAGTATACATATTTACGTTGTAATTAGAAGGTATATATATTTTTTTAAATCTGATGCATTTCAGTTGGGACTTGTACCTATGTTATAACACCAGGTCAAAAAACGACTCCCTCCCAAAAAAAAAAAAAAAAAGATTTAGGTATAAAGGAAGTTAATTACGGACCAAATATGGATGTCCATATCTTGTTTAATGAAAAGTAATGTTAGTTATGCAAATCATATATTGTTTTATGTGTGCATTAGGGTGAGGCTGGGACCCAACAAATTATTCCATTTTGACGCTTAACCTTTTGTTGGTACTGTGTATAGTCCTAATAATCCCATCTCTCCAATTTTATTCAAATATATAAATATTTACTGTGAGTACAAAGTCAGTGAAGTTTTGGGAAAAAGTTACTAAAAACTAGGGATGTTTCAGTCTCAAAATTTTGACCTTCAGTCTGCACTCTCCCCTAATTTTTAAGAACGCATCGTTATTGGATGCATCATATATTAACCAATGACGTCATTGTTAATCAATATTCTATAATTTTAATAAGCTGTTTATACTTTAATTAGGTTTAAATTAAGAATAATTGCAAAATATCCATGACTTTTAAGAAAAGTATGGAGAGGAAATCTTGCACAATTATTGGCTCATTGAATGAGGAAAAGTTGAATACAAAGTGGAGGTAATACATACTAAAATACTTTGGTTAATCTATATCTGCAGATCTAAAGAATTCGCCATTCCAGTTGGACGAGATGATTTTGCGTTTCATGAACTCTATAGAATAAGGAATTTTATTTTTATACGATTTTACTTATATCTTTTGACAAGATAGGAAAATCATAATTTCTATAATTTGACATTCACCTGTAACCCTTTTATAGCAAAGGTTTATAGCTTCTAGTTTCTTACCTAAATTCTAAATGATGTTAATCATTTTAAATATTTTTATATCAGTTAATTTTCTTTTGTACAATGTAGTCAGATGGTTATATTTATTCAATTATAAAAAAAGGAATACTTATCGGGAATGTCCATAAGGCTCGTATCGGAATCGGCTAAAGTTTTAGTATCGGTATATTTCAAATTTTAATGAAATTGAACAACTGTGTTAATTAGAATCATACACACAATCCAAAAAAGAAAAGGTTCAACTTGTTTTGAAAAATGTGTGCCTCGCCCTAATGCTTGTATTTTTACCTACTTAAAGAATATGTTATTTGTTAAAGTAGATAAATTTATATAGAATATTCATAGGTTATTATATTTATAGGGAATACAAATTTGAGAATGTTAATGGCCTATACAATATGAAATACATTGGTTTTTTTTTCATAATTAGTAATAGTAGTCATCCAAGTATCTCTAAATGGCCATCTTTTAATAGGCTATTAAAACACATATTAAAAAAATACTATTGCATTACCTCTCTAAAAGTATGTGTTTTAATTATGAAATCCAATGGTTGAATTCAGTTGAAGCAGGAGTGAAGTGACGCAACTTTCACAAGTGAGACCCCATCTGTAAATTTTAGCACCCATACGTTAGGTATAGATTTACAATAGTCTTATTTCTTTTTAAATCACTCTTTATTGGATAAATTCGGATCTTGTATATAGTTAAATAAATAAAAACTTTAGACCTTTTATTGATTAGGCAATATCTTCAAAAATATATTTTGATGAAAGGTTTTAATAATTCTTTAAGGATAATATTAATCTGTATTTTTTTTTTTTTTTTCTGGAAGATATATTTTAGCCCTTCATAAAATATTCATATAGGAGAGTATATGGAACCCGAAGCTTAGGATAAGACGGTTTTTGGAGTCAGATCCGAAGTAATATCTAGTATAAGTAAACTTAAATTATCCTTAAAGTTCCGAGACCTAAACTGACTTCGAGTATTTGAACTTTTCAGGATCATTAAAAAGATCCGAGGGATATTCAGAATCATAAAAAGCTTATAGTATTGTTGAATAGTTAACCCCAGTTATTAAAAAAATCTTATCTACGAGTTTACCGGGTGGCCCCCCATTGAAATCTGAATACTGACTAATTCAATAATTAATTAAGCTGGAGCAATTGAAATAATTTCATATTTCGATATATTAAAGCATAAACAATTTGTTATAAAACAATATAAACCTTAGATCTCTAGCTCTCATACAAGTCGAGAAAATGACACTTGAATGTGATTGACGAATTTCCATTCGCGCACTCCAAGGAGTTGGGCGTCTCCAGAACCACCCTCTGCCACATCAGCAAGTCCGAAACGTTGTAGAGAAAGAAAGGCTATGTAAAAAAGGCAAACCCGGATCCGGAGGAGTTAAGAAAAACAGTCTAGGGCCATCCTCTCAAGTCGATGAGGGCCCATCCATGAGATATAGAAGTTTCATACAAGATTGTTTAAAGAGCTATCATAAAAGTGTGGCGGAAAGAGCCAATTTTCACACCAGCAATGAAAAAAACCCATCTCCTGTATTGCAAGGTTCTGGTTAATGAGTCTTCTGTGTTATTTTGATCTCTTTTTTGATACTTTTGTCCCCCACACACAGCCCTGATTCCAACCCTCTCAACTACACCTTTTGGCATGAATGATAAAGAGAGCTCAGGGGCACATCTATTTTTTGTACTAATTTTGTTGAAATTACATTGTTAATTAATAAATTATGTCTTGTTGAAGTAGAAAATTCAAAGTGGTCACATTTTAATGGACCACTCGGTTTCGAACGCAGCATCTCTATTTGTGCTAGGAGTTACATCTGCATTCACAGTTGCATTGCGTTGTAATTGCACACAATGTTACTACAATATTTGGTTATCAGCTGTCAGGTTCTTCTTTTCCTCTTAATCAGTTTTCGTAATATTTGTTGATTGTTTGGATACGAATTAATTCGTATTAAGTTGTGGACCTTTTCATCTCTTTCCTTTTGAAGAAGAGGTTGCTAGATATACAATATGGTTAACTACATGTCCAATGTTATTACCACAATATTTATTATAATGACTAATAATTATGTTCTAATAGTTATGACATTGAGCTATTCATTGTTTCAGCATCAGTAGTCACTAAAAATATAACCTAATCCAAATCCTATTTTATTTATGTCCAAACTAAAATGTTCATAAAATTCAAAAAAAGTATCAGTCTAATTTTGGCTGAGGATCTGGCTCCGAAAATTTGGGTACCAGAAATTTACCTGAATATTTACGTGTAAACATCCAAACTGTACTGGACTCGAGAAAATATAGATCCGTCCTATCTTAAACCCTTGGCCTCTCTCTCACTAAGCTGAATATATTTATAATTTGCAATTTTAACTATTTTTTATAATATAATTATGTCTTGAAATGGTTCGTTACTCATATCATGAAATGAGTCCGTAGTTCATTGTAGCAATGGAGCATGAACGATATTTACCCATGTTAGTTTGTAAAAAAGCGACAGGGAGTGGCGCCGTCTTCCGGCACAATAATACAACTCTCTGATTGATAATATTATTTAATATAAAATATAGATGTATTTTACTCACATAGAGGGAGCATTCTTAAAATATTTTTAGCGTACGCCATTTTATTAAACAACAAAATACAGACTGTAGATAATAAATTTTTTTAGTTTGCACATGCCTTATGGCTATGATCAAATTAACAAAACATTTATAGCCGCAAGATGATGCATGGAGATCATAAACCAACAAACCAGACTATTTACTATGTATTTTGTTTCGACTGTTGATTTAACTCCTTCATTTCCCTTCATGAATGTTTTGAACGTTGATTGGTTGAATTCGAATTAGCTCTTGTTAAGCTTTGAACAATTCCCAGCTATTATTGAATAATAATTGCATAAATGGGAATATGATTTGACTAACAAATATCAACTGATTTGTAGCCTATTTTCCTTTGCTATTTTTGGAAAAAAAAGGATGTGAGAGCGGAAATATGGTAGAGAGATCCTCATAAACACACGTTCATACTTTATAAGGTAGATTTTGTAAAAAAGTACTATCATACAAAATGCTTACTAATTAAACCATATTCAATGTATTACATAATCCCTTATGCATTGTTTAGATCCATGCAATTATTCCATGTATGTACTATAAATCTGTTTTAATTACTTCTTAAAAACATATGTATTCAGTTATTGCGTAGTATTTGGTTTTTGATCAATAAAATAACTTCAATATATTGGTTAAGCTATGATGGTGCGTGGACAATTTGACTAAAGTCGAATACATCTGCCTAAAAGCCATTTCGCCGAATGTATATTCCAAAATTTAAGTATATTTACTAGAGATGTATTTTTGAGATCGATATTGGTTATACTATTTCCATTTTTAAAAGGATTTATCTTTAAAAACTATGTGAGATCAATTTATGTGTATTTATGAACAATTTGAGCCTTTTTCAAAATAATCTCTAATCTATTTTTTGATTGCAATATTGCTGTTGTTTTAGATTATAATATCGAGCAAATATGAGCACCATATAATTTAAAATCATTTGATGTAAACTGTTTTCTTTTTTTCATATTTGGGATTGACACTTAAGATATATTTGTAAACGTGTACTAAAAAGGAGATTGGTTAATAAATTTTTGTAGG
The DNA here is from genome assembly GCF_016086655.4 of Lepeophtheirus salmonis. Lineage (NCBI taxonomy): Eukaryota > Metazoa > Arthropoda > Copepoda > Siphonostomatoida > Caligidae > Lepeophtheirus > Lepeophtheirus salmonis. Next base: position 38,576,083 of record NC_052133.2, on the reverse strand, counting down.
TCTGTCAAGTATAGGAACCTATAAATTCTTCTTATGGTAAAAGATTTGCAATAATTTGCCTAAAAATATACAAATCAAAAGGGGATTGAAAATATTTTCTCAACTATGGGACTTTTACATCTATTGACAAAGGTATTTAACCGAGTCCGGACTTGAATCAATTATTTAAGGTAAAGGTAATTTTCAGGAGGTTGGAGATTGAGAAATTTTGGCGCTGAAAAAAGAAAAATGATATTTAGATAAAAATTGAAGCTTTTATTAAAAGAAAATTGAGTTTTTACAATAAAGAAAAATATATTAAAAAAAAGAAAATGTCCAGGGTCAACAAATTCTATTAATCTTTAGTACGAGCAAAGCTCGATGATCGTTATAGTTAGCCACTAGCCAACATGGCTAATGAATCAGTCCCCATGACAAATTTACGAGCTCAGAAAAAATCAATCCTTTTTAGATTATTTATTTTCAATATCTATTCAACGTATAAGATGTTAACAAAAGGTAATACTTATTATTTGAACCCTAAATTGCCTATGTATATACGATATTTAAGGTACAGCATAACGTAGCCAAACAGAGTAGATATATGTCACCTTGCACTATCATGAAAGGTTTTTAACTAGCCACAGGCTTCTGGACTAGAGTGTTTGTCGATCCCTGACGGTACAGGAAGCAATATTCACCCTGTTAATCTAATTGTTGAGGCAGACAACATCTATACAAAACATCTGGAACTATAAACTTTATAATTGATATAATCTTTAGGAAGAGTTTAGAGTTGAGATTTTTGTAAGTAAAAAAAGAGCGCGAGAAAAGGTGGGAGCGAGACATATGGTGCTACAGAATCAAGACCATTGTTAATATTCCTATCTCTTAGACAATTTTCGGTGGAAAATGAATTTCTGGTTTAAAGAGGAGAACCTTCTTCATTTAAAATAGCATTATTGAAGGAGAAATATTATAGCTATATTTAAATACATAGATATATTGTATATTTATTTTATTAAGCCTTTTAAAACAATTTCCACAAGAGATAGGGAAGAATACTTACTTCTGAGAGCGAAGTTGACACCACGTCAATTTATTAAATAATGGAAAAAAAAGAGCACACGCAAGAACGGTTTTTCCTTTTATATTTTTTAAATGTAATTTTTTCATTACATACATTCCAACTCTAGCTGTAATGTAAATATATATATATATTATTGCAAAAAAATATATATATGGGACTTAAAATATGTCCCCTCCATGTCATTACTCTTTGAAAAAGTATATCTACATAGTATCATTATCTAAAATATTTGATTAAAATATTTACGTCAGTTTATGAATTGGATATTAATAATAACTCCAAGATAGCCAAGGTAAAATATTTATGATGATGTCTTTTTTTCAAAAATTGATAATGGCATAACAACTTTATGTCTATGATGACGTCATTTTGTAAGGATTGTTCTGTGGAACATCTTTTGCATCGAATTGCGACGCCTCCTTAAGATCTATTACGGAATCGAGAGGGACGTCAAAATTTTGTGACCGATACATCCTTACTTTTTATAAATAACTACCAAAGAGTATGTCATATTTAGATAGGAATACCAAATGAGTGGATTTCCCATCATTGAATACCCACGCGCATATTCCTTGATTTTCATTTGATAATTCGTATTCTTGCACTTTGTTTCTTAAAACTTCATAAAAAATGCATTGATAAAACAGTCTGTTAATGAGAACTATGTTTTTAAAATGATTATTTTTTTACATGTTTACAATACCTTATAAGATTGTAGCAAACATACATACTTAAATACATATTCACAAACAAGGGTCTCAGTAGGATATTCTCCTCCATAAATACTATGCAAATCACAGATGGGCATCCTTATTGCCTGGTTTACCTGTATATACATGTAATGAAAAATTTAATTTGTGTAATTCATGTAATTAATAACAAATAATTAATATAATCTCCTTCTTTTTGAGATTTGAAATGATCTTATTGTATGAAAAGTCAAATTGAATATCTTACTCCCTCTAAAAATTCTTTATTTGATTTCGACCTATTGCAAAAATCCACGTAGCAGATGATGAAATAAAATGGAGGTATAACAATGTAAAATGGATGTAGTTTCATCAAAGTTTAAATATATATTTATATTACTAGTGATGAGAATGAGTCCCAGACCAACTTTTCCCCCAATTAAGTCTTGAGGGATTTTTTCTAGACGGATTTGGGCAGATATTTCGGCTGAGACTGTGGTTTGAACCCATGGACTCGAAATGTAATAGTTTCCCAATCTTTTCCATTTTACCGAAGTTCTCAGTCATTTTTCTATTATCCAGACCCAATTTTCTGTAAAGGACTAAATTAGTTCATTATAAAAGAAATTAAAACAGTCTCAGACAAGTCTAGGATTTAACGACTGAAGCCCAACGCCAATTTTCAATTAGATGCATCAAAACATTGATACTTTTTTCTTACTAGAAGACAAAGCATAGTTCAATTTTTAAGAAATTGTTAAGTCATATTTTAATGGAAATTTGATTCAGTAGACTTGGATATATTATGTACTCACTCAGTTCCTCTTGATAACTACTAGAATTATATGCATGATTTAGACTAAGACAAAAAATAAGCCGGATCCATCAATAGTTTCATTGCACATTTATAAAGTAAATTCAATAATAGTCAGAGATTCAAATAACATGAACTGCCAGTATGTAAAAAAAAAAAAAGTGCAGCTTAACTGTTCCGATTCCGATGTCGATCCTCAATTCTACTCCGTGTTCAAAAAGGACTTATACTTGTAACTCTACCAGAATTCTTTAGAGGTACTCTTTTTTTTTCATGCACTTGTGATTATTTTAGACAAACTGTTCTCTTTTCAAGAATAAACGAATAATGCAGACAGCTTTTATAAATATACTTGCTAATAGTTTGGATTACTGACATCAAGAGTTGAAGTACTTGTGGCTCGAAAGCTTCGAAAATTATCCCTCTGGAGAAAAAATTTTTTATGAGAAAACAGAGATTTTTTTTTTTTTTTTTGGGGGGATTTCTTTTCTAAAAAAGGTCATTCGATCAATTTATGTAACAGAGACAAAATATTTATTTTAAAAAATAATTCAAAATAACAAAGCCCCTAAAATATTCAGACATTCCTGAACAGGGCTGTCAGATTGGTCTTTTTTAAAGCAGTTTGCCCTTGAAAAATTAGATTTGGCCTAAACATGAAATAAATATGTATTTAATATTTTTGTCTTTTGAAGAAACTTTTTATGAAATTTAATTTAATAAGTTATGTGCCCAATTAAAATATTTCAACTGGCAATGCGGGCCATTATATTAAAAGGTTGGAGATCCCTGACCTAGATAACCTTTCGAAGCCCTAAACAATGTACCAAGAGTAGAGATAGAACTGTTCTTTTATACAGATCAGAAGTTTCTAGGTACAGTATAAGTAAACTGGTATTATCCAAAATGATCTGAAACCCATAAGGAGTTCGGGTATTCGAGTTTTTATGGATCTTAAAAAAGATCTAAGCCATTTTTTTGGATCTCAAAAAGCTTAATACTTTATCCTACTTTAAAAAAGATATTATCTATGTGGAGTGTAGCATCTCTATTTATATAGATTAGTGCTTGGAGTTACATCTAAATAGCTAGTTGCATGTATTGCTTATTTCAAACTTATTAAAACAATAATTCTAATAATAACTAAAAAGGATGTTCGAATAGTAATAGCATCAGGATATTTATTGTTTCGGCATCATTGTTCAGTAAAAATGTAATCGTAATCCGGATTCTATTTTATTTAGGTCCAAATTTTGGCTAAAATAATGATAAAATTCAAGACAAATATCTGTCTAATTTTGGTTTTGGATCTGTATTCGGAAGTTCGGGTACCCAAAATTTACGTCTAAAAATCCAAACCCAACCCGGATCCCAGAAAATGTAGATCCAACCTATCTTTAACTGGGACCCCTTTGCTCCGTGGAGCCCCGGTTAGGAATCACTGGTCTACATTATGATTTGATTAGAATATATTTAAATATTTATCTATCAAAAAGGGATTTTTAAATATGTACATAGTAGGAATATGTATAAAAAATAAAGAGGCCTTCCATAGAAATACAAATATGGTTAGTTCCAAAAAAAAAAAAAAAAATGGAAAAGTTCCTCTATGTGAATGCCCACCTAAACAAATTAATATAATGATGAAATATCCAACAAAATGGTTTTACGGAAGAAGCAAATAGTAGTATGCTTGTATATCGATAAGGATACTACAATCCAAAATGATTTTGAATAGGTTGGTATATACTCATGCAACAACAGAATCTTTAAACAATAAAGCTTAAGTTTACTTACATATATGTGGGTTAGGGGGGTTTGTTTTTCAACTTTCGTTGAATTCCGTTTAATGGTATTGCCAAAAAGTTGTTATCATGTAGTAAAAATCAACCTTTGCAATATCTCATTGTGTGCTAATATGTCCTCTATAGGTCGCATATCTGGATCAAAGTTATTAAAAAAATAGAAAAATTCATTATTCAGTCAATAAGTATTAAAATAAAGCATTGTTCTTTATTTTGTAAAGAATCTTTGTGATAAACATTTTTCTAATCTATAAAACATATTGGTAAAGTTACCCTCTAAAGTCATCCCAATAGTGAATAAATAAAGGAAATTTTGTTGATTTCCATATAGAACACATCTTCTTTTTTTCGAGCGCAGACACTTTGCCAAAAACCTTAATATAGTGAAAACCAATTTGCCAAATGAATATGTCGCCAAACAGACACTATGCCGAAAAAAATAATTAATATATTTAATAGTTATTAATGTTACAATATCATATATCCAATCATTATTACCATTCCTGTTTAGATATTGTACCAAATTGCAACAATTTTGTATTGATTGATTAATTATGGATTCATTTCATTATAAAGATGCTTCAACAGTTGGCTCAAACCGCACTTAGAACCATTGAAACAATATCATGACATTGGGACGACGTAGGTTAATGGACAGCGCGCTCGGGAGAAATTATTCTCTTTAACTAAATATGCGTAGGTTGACGTAGCGGTCATTCTTAGAGAAGGAAATAAACAAAATGTATATGGACTTCAAAGACAATTCCTAGGTGAAATAGAATAATTGTAACTCTATAATGTGTACTTTGACTAAATCTGTGCAACTCCATCGCATCAATTAAAGAAACATTAAAAAATAAAAATCATAAACACACAATAAATAATTTGAAAAAGAAAGAGAAGGAACAATAAATATTTGTGACTTAATGGAAAATGCAAAGAAATCAATCTTTTAGATCGAATTTGTTGGAGATCCTATGCACTTGGTCCGGATCAACACTCCTCTAACTACATGTCGTCTCTGATTTTATCATTATCAAGATGTGATTGTTTGTTGGAGTAGTCAAGAAGATAATTACCGGGTGAGCATTGAAATCTGATAACTTACTAAAAAAAATTAATGAATGTTGAGTTATTGAAATTAATTCATATTTCTATACATTAAAGTAGAGACAATTATTTACAAAATAAAACAAACCTGAACACTTGAACATGATCGACAAATTTCCAGTCGCACACTCTGAGCAGTTGGGAGTGTCCAGGACTCCAAACTGGACTCGGAGGAGTTAAAGAAAACATCCCAGGGCAATCCCCTTAAGTACATGAGGCTCTATGTAGGAGATGTCAGGATTTCACATTAGATTGTCCAAAGAGCTATAAAAAGAGTGGATGGAAAGCACCTTGATCAAGGTGACTATATATAAGGTGAGGTAGCAAAGAAATTCTACGCTTGTGTTTTATTAATTATCAAGGGAAGAAGGAAAATTTAATGACGTTGAGGCACATAGCCTTCTGTCTTATATAATTGTAAAGTATTCATTTTAAAATCCAGACTTAATTCATTGTAAGGCAACACAAATTAAGTAAATAAATATAATTAAAATTCATTTTTCAGAACTAATTATTTAAAAAGACTTGCATTAATTTGCATATTACTAATAATGTATGTAAGCTTATATTAATATGCTTTATGTACATTTTCTAATTTTCCATTTTATTACATAATAAGTGAGTGGTGAATAAAAGAATAGCAATAAGTAAAAATTATAGCATACATATTTTTCTTACATACCTACATGAATAATAAATATTAATTTGTAAATTGACCAGTCTGTCTAAGTTTTCTCAGATTAGCACTTGCGTTCTTCAGTTTGAGCTTTTTATTCAGTTTATTTAATCTAATTTTTGTTCTTGTTTTCACAAAGGATATGATGACTTCTTTAGGCCAGTTAGGATATAATTCAATTAGATGATTATGCAGCCTTTCAAATACGTTTGGGTTTTTGTCAATTGCGTCTTTATGGTTACAATGAAAAGCAATTAAATGTTTTTCCAGACAATGAAAAAGTTTTAAAAACTCATACGAGGGGACCGTAAGACCTCCCTTAGAGACCAATTCAGTCCAAGGGCATAAACGTTTCTATAAAATCCGAAGTTACATGTCTTTTATCCCTGGATTTAAATTTTTTTACCAAAAATGCTGCAATATAAGCCAGACCCTGATCTGAACAATCATTGCTAACTTGAAATGATTCTTCTGTATCTGCTATAATTACTTTTTTTGGCTACAAGAGCTTCAAGAAATCTAGAATCTTCTAAAATTTCCTATGATTCAATTGCATCTTCTTCATACTCATTTTTTTGTATATTTGACGAAAATAAGTGACTGTTTATTGATTTAGTAACTATTTCGCCATGGTCCTCATCATTTAAATCCTCTTCAACAGCTGGATTTCTTAAGACAAGCTCATCATTTTTTCCAATTAAAATTACTTTTAGTCTTCTGAGGGTTTCCACTGGCGATGGATGAGTATTGTTTCCTGTGATGGCACGTATCTGTGAGAATACATTCTCCAGACAATCTTGATTTAGATTAAATTTATTCCATTATCCTTGATACTTTGAAATAATGATTTTTTTGAACGAATGGAAATTAAAATTCCCTTTTGAAAGGGAAGCTGAAAATTTTCCACCATCACTTTAATGGACAATGAGACTAGTAGTTACATCCTTTTTTGAGTATCCTCGATTAAAATTCTTTAAGGGATCTTCTTAATTGGATTTTGGAGTTGCTCTTTTCTAGGGTGGCCCTTATTAAATTTTCTTTGAGTTTAGTAACTTTTCTTGGTTTTGTTACGACACAATTCCCTTTTCGTCAAAGAAAGTTATTTTTGCTGTTTTTTGCATTTGCGACCCCAAAACAAAGGTCCATTTGCTTCCTCACACTGGACTACTTTTTCGAATTTTTAAACGTGAATCTGAGTGCTTTGAGTCTTGGTCAAAGGCTCTTGTTGAGCCTCAGTGATCCCGCTATAAATTTCCATGAGCCCTTTATTATCAGTATCTTTTTCCGTGTCCATGCTGGTTTTCTGAAACTTAATTGCTTACAATAGTTGTTTCACAAGCTCTTTCCTTTTGCAAGTTTCCATACGAATATTTGTGGAGGATTTGGGTTCATCTGAACTGGGAGAAGCAAAGGGAATATGGAGTGAGGGTACAAAATCACTTTTTTATTTCTTCCTTGCCTTTAAGTAAAGAAGCTCAGCCTGGAGATTCCGCTCATATCCATTGGATGTAGAATGATGATCACAAATCTTAGTATTCTTAATATTAATTGGATCTTTTCTCCTGCAGACTGAGATTCAAAGACGCTCGAGCATAAAAAATTTCTGAGGAAATGCGAAATTGGATTGGGACAAACCCGCTTTGAATCTTGAGATGATGCCATTTTTGGTTAACAGATCCAAATTCTTCACTTTACTTTAATGAAATTATCTGAACCTCTGCAACAGTGACGTCAGTACGTCAGCTGAGTCAGCTAACACCAACCAGACTGCATTAGAAGGTCCTTGTTGCCTCACCTTTATGTATAGTCACCTTGGAGGTGGAGAGACCACTTTTGACACCAGCAATGAAAGAATCCCATCTCATCTGTTGCAAAAATCTTTTGAACAAGTCTTTGAGTCCTTTTGAACTCTTTTTGTTACACTTTTGGCCCTTTTATGAACCTGATGATAACCCCACCAACTACACTTTTCTATGCATGTCAAGGGGAAGGTCTGCAGTGTCATTCTTCCAAACACCGAGGCTCTCAAAGACACTGTCAACCAGTACTGTGACGCCATAACCGAGGACAACATCTGCAGCGTCTGCTAGACCTTCCACCGCCGCCTGGAAGCCATCATTACCGCTAAGGGCGGCTACATTAATGATTAAGAGAGATCAGATACACATCTATTTATATCATTAATTTTGTTAAAATTCTATGGTTAATTTATAAATTATATGTTGTTGAATTTTAAAATTCAAAGTGTTCGGATTTTAATGTACCACTCGTATGTATTTTTCCGACAAAGTGTACATTAGATAACGTGGTCACTAGACAAAGTATCCGTTTGGTGATGAGGTCATTCGGTAAAGTGTCTGTTTGGAAAAATGTCCTACAAGCCTCTTTGATTTTTTTCATAAAAATAATATTGTTTTAGCCACTTGAGCGGAGTTGAACACTGCCGAATCGATCGTCACGAAAATTAAAGAACTACGCATGCCCACTGCCCATTCATTATTTAGGCGGTTTTTATTTTTTTTTCATTCTGAGTACTTATCATAAATTATGATTGATTAGAAAATCACTTAGGGACAGCCCTACGAAACCCAAAACATTTGGGAATACAAACCAAGCCGACTCTATAAAAATATGAAGGGGAGTGGAATTTTTTTGAATTTGAAAATCAATTAGCCATGGGATTCTAGTCGACACAACACTAAGGAAAGATTCAAATTTACGTTTAAAATTTTCATACGTAATATTCTTAGCTCATGATAACTTTTTTAAAACTAACTGTGATAGAAATTCGAAAAAAGTTGAAACTCAAACCGCCCTAATGCCGCTACAAAATAACAAGGATGTTTGTAAGTACGTACCACTATGTAAAGAGTGATAAATATTATTCCTTAAAGTAAAATAATCCCTCAACAGATGTAGTTCCATTTCAATAGTAAAATAAAATTGAATAAATCAACCATAGTTTAAAAACAACAAGGAAAAAAACGGGGGATATTAAATATAAATCACGCAAATAACATATATATCTAACTAGAAGAGCAATGCTTGAAGTTGAGATGAATTAGCAGGCTTCTTTTGTAGTAGTATGCAACACACCTGAAATTCAGTTCGACAAATGATTATATAGTATTAATAAATATTTACTTTTATGTATATAATTTATACTTCTTTTCTGTTTCTTTCATTCAGCTGACGCGTTTCTTGATTTCGATGAAAGCGTTTTATTTAGGAAAATGAAAATACTTTTATAGTTCTTTATATATTTTCTTTGATAACACATCGTTACCTTTACTTCAAGTATCAATTTTCAATTGGTAGCTATGTAGTTAATTCATATTCCCATCTGTAGAATAATAATTATTCAATAATTGTTAAGAACTACTTACAGCTGAACAAGATATAATTCTAATACAACTAAGTCACTAAATCATTTTTTGTTACATTCCCTTATACCGTATGCAACTTTTTCTGCATTTCGCCATTTGATTAATAGCTTTATTGCATATTAGTTGCATGTGAGTGACATATTACGAATGACATATTATTGGTCCATTGTAAGACAATATTAAACCTTTTAAAAAGTATTAGTTCATATAGAAATACAAACTGTAATCTGTGAGTAATTTTTTAGTATTGAACTCTAATTCTGGATTACCCCGTAGTACAAGACAAATATACATGTTGGTAGACCACATCTAATGATGATAAATAGATAAAACGTATGACATCCATTAAAAAAAGTTCTCCTCCTACTCAAAAACTTCACAAGAGAAACCTTTGCGATACGAACTTTGAAAGACATTACGCGGTTCCCCCATATTTATTTATTGTTTGTTTACACTTGTGATAGATGTCTTGTGTCCTTAATAAATTTGTAATACTAATACATTCAACATATGTCTTTCTAACAATGGAAATAGAAGTAACCTAGGAGAACAGCCAAAATAACTAAATACATTAGTCGTCATTAAAAACATTACTACACACACTAACTAAATCATGGCATTTTTTTTTCTTCAAAGTTCAAGAATTGAGATGAATATTAAGGTCGATAATGATTTTTTACAGATAAAAAGTATAAATGTTTGAATGGAATTAGGAAAACAACATTAATAGAAAATATTTTATTAATAGGTATAAGACTAAATTTTCATGTATTATGTAAACCTTTCGCATCGACGGGACACTGGTGTCCCGTATATTCATTGATTCGTCCTTGCATTAATTTTCATTTTATTTGAGATACTTTTAAATTATTATACAGAGTAATAGTTGATCTCTAAAATTTATAAAAAACTTTTTATCATAAGATTTGTATTATCATTTTAACCTTATTAGCAGCACTATTAGTAACCAAATTTATAGCATTTAAGATGAAGCAGACAGTGCTGAGGAAGAAGACATAAGCCATTCATTATATGATTCTAATACTTAAGTTATAGCTGATGAAGAGGTTACCACAGAAACGAATTCATAAGGTGCTTCATTGACACTTGAAGTCAAAATTCACGTTGTTATGACGATATTTCGAAATTTTTACTTTGATGATAATCTCAAGAGGATTAGAGTGATAAAACAAATAAACTAAGAATCACTAATAGTCCATCTGAACAGCAAGTTTACAAAAATTTGTCCAACAATTGTTAGGCTTTATAACAAAGGCATAGGGGAGTTGATCTCGTGGATCAAAGAACTGCTTATTACCATTAAGATTCAGTCATCAACACAATTTTATCTATGAATCTTCTAGATATAGTATAATGATAGATATAGTACAATATCGTTTATAACATTAAATATCCAAATAAATTATCGCTTCTCCACTTCAAAATTGTAATTGACAAGAGTCTGATTAAATTTTATGAGGGGAGTAAGAGGGCACCCCAATCGTCTAGACCAACAAAAAGAAAAATTGTATCTGTTATAATGGACAATCATAGATGACATTTACCAGAGTTTGAACAAAAAAGAAAAAGATGTACTTACTGTGCAAGCAAAAATATAGAAAAACGAACTTTGGTTTGTCACTTGTTAATTTGTATGGCTTGTAATCTTGCTTTATAATTAATAAGATATAGAAATTGCTTCGTTATGTTTCACATGTGAAGCAGTTATTAAATTAGTTTTAATCAATTTTTCATAGTAGAATTATTACATAGTTTAGTTGAATTATAAATAAAAAGTATATCAAAATAATTAAAAAATGTTAAGAATTCAACTCAATAGCGTAATTTTAGTATTTTGTTTATACATAATAAAAAATTACCGTTCACACCCAGAGGGACACCAGTGTGCCATCAAATTCTGGAAAATCTATTAAAGTTATCAAAAAATTAATTCAAACTAGTTCTAATTGGATCAAATAGATCCAGAATTAACTATGCTTACTTTCCGTTTTTTTTAGATTATCTTTGTCTTTATCTTATTTCTTGGTGGTCTGAAAGGGGTAATAAGAAATATTGACAAAATTCAATTCAATTTTGATATTTTTCTTTTGGTCCGTAGAACATGATCCCTCTTTTATGTAAGATTATTTTTCATGAATGCAGAGAGCATTTTGAAGGACAATGCTTGCTTTGTTATAAAATCTATGACCAAATTTACATTTTTATTTGGTATTACATCATATTAAGTCTTCAACCTCCATTTTCTGTGTAGTGATAACAGCAAATAAAGTTTGATTGCTTTCAGAATTTATAATTTATTTACGAAGGAAATGGTTTTTCAAATTGTCTTCGTATAAATTGTTTGCAAATAAAACATCCATATATATATATATATCATTTCTGATGATGGAGAGAGGCTATCCATCTCATTTAATATTTGATGGAAAAATCCAATCGGCCAGAACTTTTTTAAGGGGCCTTTACCTATTTATGGGAACTTACTTTCCGTTTTTTAAAAACTCGGAAGCCTTCTTTACATGAAGGGATAATACAACAATCTAAATTATAATAAAAATTACAAATTAAAGTCTAATCAATGTTAAGAGTGAAATCTTATAAGAACTAATCCATAACACCTGTGGCTAAGGGTGCCCAATACAACTGACTCTTCCTAAAAGATTAAAAATGTAAAATATAATACAAAAACAATAATAGCAACCTTAAAAAAAAACAAATTTAAAGTACAAACGAACAAAAGTGAGAGAATATCAGAAATATTCAAGGAGATTCGGGTTCATTTTGAAAGATTCCAATTGTAAAAAGTTATATTGAAAAAGCTGTGTGGAGGTGGTTTATATTGGCTAGTAGTTGTATAAGATAATTCTTGAGGAAAACATTCAACTCTATGGGTTATTAAGGAAATAGTTGTGAATTGTTCATTTTAGCTCATTCAAATTTAACAAATCAATCAAAACATCAACAACTTCTATATATTTTGTTTCAGGTCTAAAAAAAAATTTACAACGTATACTCTTTATTTGTCTTCTAAACGTTGATTGGTTGAGCTTGAATTAGCTGAAGTTGTTAACAATCTGTAACTTTGCTTCAAATCTAAATACGAATACTTCGTAGGGATGTTCAGCGACCCTTAAAATAAATATATATCCTTCCATCTCACTCTTACATATTCATCATTGGGGATGGAATTAATTATTTAGATTATAAAGTTATAAGAACTTAGTAAGTACGTACCAGATATTGCAAGAATATTATAGTCTAACTTATTCCGGCGAAGTAAGGTATTAAATCTTCAATAATAATAATTTCAAAAATAAATAAAAAATCCTTCATTTGGGGGAGGGCTACAGGCCTTTGATTTGGACCTAACTTTTTTCTATTTTTCGAGAATTAAAGGTTAAGGGTACGGCAAAGATCACGAAGTGCTGACTGTAATACAATAATGACTGTTTAACGCAATCATAACTTGTTAGCTGATGAAAGGTACTAGTATTGCAGGATAAATAGGATTTGAAACGATAATCATGACTGAAAACATTATTAAACGTAAAAAAATCCAAGCTCAATACAAAGTTGATATAACAATGCCATGAAGTAATTTTGAAAGTTTCGACTGAGATTTGACTTCCTCATAGTGTTTAAAATTTGAGATCCTCTCAGGTTTTTATTTAGATAGAGGGCGCCCTAGTGAACATCAACAGTCCTTTTAAAGAATTCCAAACACATCTATCATAATTCCTAAGGGGATATTTTTGCAAAAGCTTTGCATAAATATTAATCTCTTGATTTAAAAAAGTTTTTTGAACATGAAATGTGTGACTATCTATTACAATTTATCATGGAAAAGTTTGCAAATTGTGAAATAAAATGCTTAAAAATCAATTCATCACTTAATTAAGGTTTCTAATAAAATAATATATGCATTACAATCTAGATATATTTTAGTTAGTTAACGGATTTTCTGTAAAGTTTGACATAGAGACTATTAATGCTAATTGGCGTTGAATGGATAATAAAACGCTTCAAATATGCAAAAGAATACTTTGTGCATAAAAACTGGTTTAGGATGGAAATACTAGACCAGTCTGATACCGCAGTTTGTATGGATTTGGTCCAACTTCGGTCTAGAGTGGTCTCGTAGTAAAAAGAGAAAAAAACTATCTACAAACTTTTTGTAAAAAAAGGAAATTTCTGTCCAAGATTTGAATTTTTCCTATCGACAGCATGTTGAAATGTCCTCTTACAGAAAATCTCCTATGCATATCACCCGATATTTATCCATATTATTGATCTAAAAATATATATTTATAAAGAAACAAACCTCAAGATACGTTATTATCATGCAGCCCGGTCAATTACGCAACCTCCTTCTACTTATTAATCTTTTTTGCCTTAAAGATGGAAGATTGGGAACCCTATTAATATGTATATCAACTAAAATCAAATTTTTTACTAATGACTTGTACATATATATTTTGTATCATCCTGATAAGAACAAGACCAAACTAACAATGCACATTAATAGCCTCAAAACGGTACAAAAAACAACAACCTATGGTCAAAATATCTTCTTCTCATTACAATCAAAAGTACTTTGTTTAAATACATATTTTAATACTCTTATTTTTAATTGATTTAATAATTGTATTTCTGGACATATTAAATCAACATTTTTTTCTTTGATAGATATCAAGCCTTCCATACATTTCATGTATGAATCCGTCACGTAGACTAACTCTTATGTAATCTTAATGGTTTAAAAAATGTATCTGGTAAATTTTGTTTTTGACTAAATGCCACCTTCATAAAAAAAAAATCTGAGCCTCAACAACTCCTAATATTTATTTTCCTTGTATTAGTATTCGGAAAATTGATTGGTTGAATATTAAGCTGTGACAGCTTTTAAGCGAAAACAGAATGAAAAAAGGCCTTAAATTCGTTGGCAGTTAACCCAATCTTCCGAACTATAGGTTTTCTTCATACAATGGAATGTAATTGATACCACCTTATTAGAAACTCATTCGAGTTTCACCGATAAATGTTTACAACGCAAATAAGAGACAAATGCAGAAGAAAAATCAACAGCTTACCAAAAAAGTACGATGTAAATTTTTACATCAGTAAAGTGTTAGTCTTTTTTTTTTCCTCATTTGAAAAGTTGAGAGATTGTGTTCATTTTTAATATTTATTTTTTCCAAAAAAAAATATAAATATCAAACACAAAATGGCGGGAATTTGTAACACTTGTCGTGGTTAAATATCAAAACTACGGGTCAGATATTCCGATGGTTGATTTTTTTAGGGCAGGTACTTTCGCTTTAAACTATTTTGCCTTAAAACTATTTAGCCTCAAGGATATTTCGCCAAAATATACGAAATTAAGAAGTTTATAATGTCGTTCTTGTTAATTTTTGATTGAAATTGATGTATCTTTAGAATTCTTTAATCGAAATATGTCAGGCTTATTATTTTAAAACTCAACCAGTGGTTGTTTTCTATTTGAGTAATGTTCTTGCCTCATATTATGCTTGTTCGTCAAACATGACTAATGATAGTTGATAATGGAGAAGTGATTTGTCTATTTTTCTTACTATACTAATTTTATTATATATTTTTCTCTGATTCAAATTCAGTATATATTAAGATTTCGATAGTTTTTATACATTGAAATTTTGGGGTATAATTCCATCTTTATTCCAACAGAAAACAAATATTTAATGAGTTTTGAACTAATAAACATTATAAATTACATACGACGTATAAATTTCATTTATTTATTTATATTATTAAGGAGAAATATTCTTGAAGGAAAATGGATTCAAGGTAAAATCTTCATTGTATTTTGACGCAGGTCCGTGACACCGGCTGTGTTTTGAGGAGGAGTAGGTATGTCTTTTTTCTTAAACAAACCAATTTTGCATTATATTATGTCAAAATTTTCTCAAAAAGTAACTCTTTCTATCATGAAAAAAATCTTAGCCACAACCTTCTTTGATTTGATGATTTTTTTTTTCAAAATTCAAAAATTTAATTTTCTATTGAAAAAAAAAAAATACATCATATGTGGAGAGCTACAGTCCCTCCAGCCCACCCTCTGCAGACGCCCCTGTTTCATGAATCATATTTATGAAGAAATTAAATTTTTTTTGAACTTTAAAAAAAAAGAATACAATTTTTTTATATATATAATGTTAATGAATGCAGACTTCTCGGACGAGCAACACAACATAATATAATATTCGAATGCTCTCTTTAACAATACGTATCTATTTTTCTTCCTTTTTTTTTTCTCAAGTTCATCTCCCGTCATTTTTTGAAAGAAAAAAAAATTAATCCACAGTTGTGTATCATAGTTTCTTCAACTCAGCACCTCATTCTACAACATGAGACAGGATATTTTTTTCACCATACTTATTCTTGGACTACTAAGTCATTACTCAGTTAACAATCCAAATGGACAAAGTTGGACCTCTGCTCTTCTCCAAAAGCCAGTTATTAATGATGAAACCTGTCCAATTAATTGCTTTTGTAGATCAAATATCATCAACTGTAGAAGACTCAATTTGACCAAGTTACCTCCTTCGAAAGATCTTCCAAGTGATGCCAATATATTGTGAGTTCATTATTTGAAATATACCATATATATTGTATCTGTAAGTGTACTTTAATATTTAAATTTTGGATGTACTTCATGATCATAATTCTTTAGATATTTTTATTTTTACAAAGTCGCAATGGCGTAAGAATCAAAGGGGGTTCCAGCCCCCTTAATATTTAAAAGTTGTCCAAATATATTTTGCCTCCACAAAATCATTTTTTATAGTTATTTTGATTCACGCAACTCATAACTCTTATTTATAATGATAATGAATTAAATTGAGGAAATGTTCAAAATTAAATGCTCTTCGGAATTGTAAATGCATTGAAAATGGGTGTTATTCTTTAGTGAAGGTTTCTTTTCATTGTTACTTTTAACATAGATTTAGAATTATTTTCAAAAAATCAAAATCTTCAGCAAAATAATTATATTTGTTCCTTTTCTACTCACATACAAATCCAGATAAAAGAAACTACTATTTTTTAAATGAAAAGTTGACTATATCCGAATTTTTTCTTATATCCAAAGTATATAAAAACACAGTTATTGGATACTTTAGTATATAAAATTTTTGGAAGATCCCCATTTTGAGGCAATTTGTATTTGATGAAATCCTTTTTTTGACAGATCGTAAGGGATTTTTAGCTTATCTTTGGGGGGGGACATTTATGATTGTAGTTGACAATTTTTTTTATAAAAATACGATGTTTAGAAATTAGAAAAGGAAAAATTGTTGTTGTTTTGGCTATTATTATTACTCATTATTTAATAGGTCGGTGTACTGTTAACATCTACCTCTAAAAGAAGAATTATCACCTATCTTTGGTGTAAATTGTTTTTAAAATGACATAATAAAATAAATATATATGAATTTAAATATAATAATATATTAATATTTTTACTACACTAATGCTATTTTAAATTATGAAGATTCTCCTCTGTATAGCAGTAATTCATTTTCTGCCCCCTCTCCTAAAATCATGTCATAGGTTGTTGATATTAAGAAGGGTCTTAATTCAGGTGTACCACATGTCTTGCTCTTGTTTTCTTCTCGACCTCTTTTTTTATTTTTCTTACAAAAATGTCAACCTTACTCTTTATACGTATTTGTATTGATTGAATAGCAATGTGAAATTAATTTAAAAATAAAAGAGAAGAAAAAGTTGAGTTTATGTGGATTTTTGCTTAAAGTTTCTTCTATGCAAATTATTGTATGTATTAAAAAATTGTTATTTGAGAGAATGTTGACTATAAGCGTATTTTTCTTATATCTGGGTTTGACTGTAGCATAACATAGTGGGGAAAAATTACTCTTAAAATATCAAAGATTATTTTTCACGTCTTAGATTTTATACAAATTTTAAAATAGCAATTTTACTCAACAGAGAATTGTCACTTGATTTTAAGGGACTTGAGTTATTCGAGTGAATGGGAGAAAATTATCAGTAAAAGTATAGACTTGCTCCTCTTCAATGTAAAAACACTTCCTACGCCATTGAATTATAATTAATTATCGTCCAAGTTGTTTTCTTAGGGTAAAATAGTAATAATTTCTCTCTTAGTAATATTGAATATTTAGATAAAATTGAACCTTTGCAAAATGGATCCACATATTTATAAATGTAAAATCCAAAATATAAAAATAAGTACGGATTTCAATGATTCAATGATTCCTAAGACATAAATACTAGTGTTAATACTAGGTGCGATATTGAACTTATTGTACTTTTTAGAGCGATATCTCGGTCTAAACAGCAGTCTAAGCCGCGTACGAAAATTTTGAATCCTTGATCAAATTTTATTTGTCTTAAAAATGTCATATCTAGTTTGTTTTTTTTTGTTTGTTTTTTTGTGGGAACCAATAAGACAATTTTGTATTTTGTTTGTGTGTTGACTGAATCGTACTACAAGTCCGATCCACAACGAATAAGTTCGGTTTGACAAGAACTAGAACTATTTCCAGACCGAAGCCCAACACTAATATATACCCTTCCAGCAGGTCTTTTTAATTGGGATCAATATTTTACTGAAGGAGTTAGATAAGTAAAAATAAGCAAATCCACTGATTCTTAATTATTTTTTTTTTACAAAAAGCAGACATCAAAGCATAAAAATACGAAAAAGAAAATTGATTTGCCTAAGTATTTTAACAAATACGCCTGTTGGGTCGTCATTCGTGTTGGTTTCAGCCTGGAAATTCTAGATATATCTGAGACCGCTATAAGATTTTTGTAATATCGAACAAATTCGGTCCAAGTTCGATCTGGAACGTTCTTGTAGTAAAATTAAATCTACACACAAAAAAATCAGTTTTTCTGAAAATTTATCTGTTACATAATAAACTAAACTATATAACTTAGTAAAAATGTAATATGTTCGTTTTATATCGCATTATAATCAAAAAATGAATATTTTTTGAAAGATACGTGTAATGTTCTTATTTGGGTTAATAAATCGTCAATATTTTAGAGAAATTTCCAAGTACCTACAGTTAGGAACTGGCAGTCCTCAGGACAAGGTCCTAAGACTGAACTTGACCGAATTAATAATGAACGACACAATACTACATTTGATCAGTCCTACAAAAAATTTGTTATGTATGCCAAACTTATTCATATTTTCCCACTCCACATGACTGAGAAACGGAAGATGTCGATCTTCAATTTCAATTTTGGTTCATATTGTTCAAGAAAAAAATCACTTGGACCGAACGGAAAGAAAAATGTGTACACTAGTTTCAATATCTCAGTCCAATTTTATATACGACCTTCCATTGGCTGTCTCTATTTTTATGAATTACTTTATTTATATAAAAAGGGATTCGCAGTTTTAGTTGGCTAAATTGAGAACTTTTCCAGTTTTCTTTTATCAGTTCTTTTGATAATTTAAGCCAATATCAAAAATGGCTTAAATCGCTCCTTTAAGTAAAAATGTTATTCTTTATTTGACTTTTATTTTAAGTCGAATTGACCCACAAAAATCGTATGTTCATAAATTTATCAAAAAAGTCCCTGAGCTCTCTGTACAAGATGTAAAAAAGGAAAGAGGATAGTTGGTCCCCTTTTTTTATAGCTCGTATTAATAAAATTTGCATTAGCTAACTAACACAAAAATTAAGCCGTATTTTGTTATTGCCTGTGGTGTTATGTCCTTATTTTCTCCTCATCAGTGCTCTGAACCATATTTGGGTGAACTTGGATTATGTATTACTAGTTAAGATGTGAACAATTATCCTTGATTATTAAAATAATTTTATAGTTGGAAGAGTTGGCTACCCACCAACTGACTTTGGGCCATTATTTTATTTTCATTTTTGGTAGAAATGTTGTAAGACTTAATAAAGTTAAGAACGTGACAAATCGAACATTATTAAATTAACAAAAGACATAATACTAATGGTAATGTGAAAATTTATTTGACATATTGTTCAAGATAATCCGAACGTGAGCCCAGTAGTACTCACATTTTTATACTAAGCAGAATTATGTATTTCAAAATTGTATATAACTGCTTTTGTGAATGGTTTTTGGTTTAATCAATACATATAGTATTTTTTGGTTGTTCAACTTGAAGTAAAGGTCAAATGACATTCGCCAATCAATATATTTTGAACTTTGCAAAGAGTTATTATGTCTCTGTCATAAAATTGATATAGGTGGAGATTTTGACTCAAGACTTGCAATTTGCTTTATAATCGATAGTCATTTCAACTTTTTCACTAGATTAAACTCATTAAAGTATCTTTTATTTTCTGAGGACTTCAACATGACTCAATAAAACTATTCAAGTACTTGAAATTGTGAGCAAACACTTGAGATTTGAATTGGACTTATAGTATAAGGACATTTCCACCTCTGGAAATGGAAATATTGTTGAGTCTACTTGAGGGAATCAAGTTGATAAATTAGAGAAACTGCCCATTTCCGATTGAATAGTTTGAACACAAAATATGTTAATAAATTTTACAGTACTATAGTCTAAAGCAGGGGTGTCCAAACTTTTAATATAATGAGCCACATTGTCACTTGAAATATTCTAATGAGCTACAAAACCTATCAAATTAAATTGCAGGAAAAATGGCTTTATAAAACAAAACTATTAGATACATATTTATTTCAAATTTAGGCAAAATCTAATTTTTGAAAGCCAAACTGCTTAAAAAAGTTCAATCCGGCAATCCTGTCAAGGGCGTCTGCATGATCTTTTTAAAATGATTAAATGACCATTTTTATAAAAAAAAAATTCTGTTTTCTCATAATTTTTTTCCCCCAGGGAGACAATTTTTCAAAAAAATACTACTTGAAGTGAGAATGAGTAGTGTGCTGCATTTAAAATGCGGCCCGTGGGCCACGTGTTGGACATCCCTGGTCTGGAGTATATGAATATTTCTTGTGAAAATTCCATGTGGTTTGTGATTTATTCATAAACGATGCTTTAAAGTGTTAGATATGACCCTTCAATTATTATCAGTTCAGGAGTCGTGGTCTTTTTAAGAATAAATGAAGTCAAGTTTGATTGATCTTGATCTTGGGAGGGCTCATTTTTAATAACAAGTATGTGTAGCTATAGTGGAACGTGTCATATAAAAAAAGAAAAGGAAAGAAAATTTAATAATTTATTTTTGGCAACATGGGCATCTAAGTATTGAGTGTGAATGTGAGTTCACTCATGAAAAACGTAGAGTATTACCAA
Organism: Lepeophtheirus salmonis; assembly: GCF_016086655.4. Taxonomy (NCBI): domain Eukaryota; kingdom Metazoa; phylum Arthropoda; class Copepoda; order Siphonostomatoida; family Caligidae; genus Lepeophtheirus; species Lepeophtheirus salmonis. The sequence goes on along the minus strand of NC_052133.2, from coordinate 38,555,226 downwards.
GTATTTGTCAGGGGGATATCTTCTATACATATAATGAAGCAAATCTATATTATTAGAGGAAAGTTTATCCGTTCATCGACCCCTAAAAACTAAAAATGCCGGATACTACAGCTGATAATAAATCAAATAAGCTTGGACTTCCATAGGTTATGAATTATGATACAAAAGACTTACTACTGATAGTGTAAATGCATATTATCATTTATCAATAAATGGCTAAAAATTAATAATTGAATGTGTACAATTTGAAAAATAGAGATAAGATATGATATTAGTAATAAAAATTATTTAAAAAGGATTAAGGTCTATAATGTCTGTCCTATCCTACGCCCGTCCTGTCCTGCCTTTGTTATCAGTCGTTGAAATGTCCTAGGCTACGAGAAAACATTTTCCCTCGAAGGATATTGCTTTTCAAATACCCCAGATGGCGTTATTTAGCCATTTTTTCCCGTGGGATGAGCACTTTTTTCCCCTTAGCAGAATTTTATCCAATTAAAAGGAGACCAGCGACCCTAGCAAACAAAAAAGTATTATGCAGCTAACTTAATATGGGGGGAAACGATTGCATTGTCATCATTGAGCCACTTGGTTTATAGCTTTGGATCAAACTCACAAAATATTCATATCCATAAGAGGGCGCAAAGATCTTCATAGTAAGCAAACTAGTAATAAACTAACAAGTACTTGTTTCACATTCATCACCACAAGATGGTGCAGAGATCATGCGCTATCATAAACAAACTACTATTAAGAAAAAACTACACTCAAGTCTTGTATTATATTCGTTCATTAAAACTTTCAGTAACTTTCATACACAAGAAAAGTCCCTCATTAATTTTAATTTGGGCTTAACAGAAGTTTTACTCGTTTTTATTAACAATGAATGTTTATACCTTCAAAATAGCTTTAACTGATTAATCACGTTGTCTCTGGCATTTGTAAATATATATTTATACGATAACACCCAGGGGGGCAGTTTCTGATGCCCCCAATTTTTTTATCAGATATACAGAGTGGTCCATTAAAATCTGAACACACTGATTTTTAAACTTCATCTATAAATAATTTATTCATTAAAAATAAAATTTCAACAAAATTAATAATGCAAATAGATGTGTGTCTGAGCTCTCATAATAATTAATATAGCCGCTCTTAGCGGCAATGATGCCCTCCAGGCGGTGGCAGAAGGCCTGGTACCCGCTGCAGAAATATTCCTCTGAAATGGCGTCCCAGTGCTGGCTGACAGTGGCTTTGAGGGCCTCGGTGTTTGGATTACGGACACTGCAGACCTTGCCTTTGACATGCACCCAAAAAGTGTAGTCAATGGGGTTAGTATCAGTGCTTTAGGGGGGACAAAAGTGTCAAAAAGAGTTCAAAAAAGTTTTGCAGAAGATGTGTTTCTTTCGCCCTACTGCTTGGAGTACGTGAATAGATTTGATCACGCTCAAATGTCAGTTTCTCGATTTTTACGTAAGCTGGATAATTTTTCGCCCTAAACCCCACCCCTCCCACACACAAACAAACTAAAAATTATGAAAGCTAGCTACAGCCCTGATAACCCTATTTAGCTAAGGTTGTTCTAGTGGATAACTTTTTTCTTTTGACGAAGATGCGTCTTTATGATTTAATATGGTACTTGATAAGACTTAATAATATCAGGACTGATCTTTATACATCTATTGCTGTGGTTGAGTCGAACCAACTCAAAAACATATTGAAATTACTTAAAGTTTTTTATTTAAATATTGACACATTGAGTCAAGTCGATAATTTATCGAGTCGACACAACATCAAATTGAATCAACAGTTTTGTTCAATAACTTTGATCTTTTTCGCGAAGAAAAAATTTACGTTCCTACATTAATAACTTAATGATAAAATGAGTCATTTTTGTTGATGATTAATGGGTATCTTTAGAAATGAGTAATTGTTTAAAAAAATAGTTATCAGTAAATCCCACTTTTATTGGAGGATCCATGATTCATTAGGGTATTAAATAACTGAAATTTAAGACACCTATGCAATTAATCTATTGAAAGTTAATTACATTTCACTCATCAAGTAAAAATATAAAATACATTTAAGTAAAAACTAATATTATGAGTCGTTATGGACCTGCCATGCTTAATGATGCCCATATTATTAATAATAACGAAAACTTTAAATAATAAGACATAATGATTTTGAAAGAAAATAGGGTACATTGTATAAGTTTACCCGCACGTCACGTGCAATGACTGTTGCAATTTACCCCTAGTTTCTTCTTCTTAATTATTTTTATAATTACACATTGCATTAAGTATGCTATTTAGCAAGGGCTTGGGCCTGAAAAGGTTTGTGAGCAGTGCTGTGTCGATCCTTATATATACCGATGACTGTTTTCCAGTCCACTCCGGTCCCATTCAGTCAAGTCCAGTTTCACTTAACGGTCCTCAATGAAGATAAAATGGATTCCTTGTGACGTTATTGATGGTTTTTCTCCTTTTATTAATCACACATTAAATATTTGTTCTTGAAAGTATAACTTTTACATAAATAGATTAGAACAATATCAAACATATCAAGATTTGTTGTGCCTCTTACTGTAACCATATTTAATTTTCGTACCAAGTTTGATCAAAAACGATCAGTAACTTTTGTCGTAATCCTGGTGACTAAGAAACAAACAAACAGAGGCAAAAACAAAACCTCACTACTAACTATGATAGTTTTCATGTACTAATGCTATTTTAAATGTGGAAGGTCCTACTTTTTAAAGCAGTAATTCATTTTTTCCTTACAAAAATGGCAATTCTACCTACAATATATTATATTCACTTTATTGTATCTCGCAACCTTCCCTTCACAATGAAACTTGATAAAGGGCCCAAAATCCGTTGGTAGTATTTAGCCAATTCTTTCGAACTAGTTTTCAATAACGGTTGGGGGATGGTTCACAACTTTCCAAGAGCTCATTTGAATGAAACCAATCAGCGTTCAGAACACATATAAGGGAATAGAAACAGAAAAATCGGTAGTTACCATCAAAATATGGTGTAGAATTGTATGTTAGTAGTGAGGTATAAAGTTTTAAAACATAGTGGTGGAACGCACTTGTTATCTTGAGAAGGTTCCTTGTCGTTCTTATATAGTTTTGTCCTAGCCAGATGTTGCTTTTTATGACACGACAGATGACGTAACTTTACCACTTTCTGTCATTTTATCTTCGTGAATTTGTCGCATAGTAAGTTATATATAGACTACATTTTAAGTATATTTGACAACCCCTAGCGGACCAAAACGAAGTCCTATGTCAACATATTTGGGCAAATATTGATCATGTGGTCTTCCTTTTGTCACTTGGTTTAAAAATTTAATGATGTAACTTTGTTACAAATATCTCTGAAGTCATATTTTAAAATGGAATAGTTTAAAGGTACGTAAATTAGAAATTGATTTATTTTATAAATTTTAAAAATCATAGCCATAATAAATAATCTTTGTAATAAACATAAGTAAATTTAATCATTTTTGAGTAAATATTATTAGATCGTTATTAACATACAACGAGGTTTGCTTCTCCAGTATTTAAAACAAAAAATGTATTGATAATTTCTATAATGATGCTCAATTAAATATACTTAAAAATGCTTCGTGTGTCATAAGTACATTAAATGTTTTTATTTCTTTGTTGCAATTTATAGATATAAAATATAATAATTCAACATTTTTTTAATTGTAATTAAATTAGCATCTATAGAAGGTTCCTATTGAGAGGTTATTAGAGTCCGTGTCCATATAGTATTTGATAGCCAACACAAGTTTTGAGTCTATGTAACAAATTAATCAGAAATAAGAAAACAATACTATGAAAATTGATAAAAGTATATTTTATCCTCAAGTTTTAGAATAGAATAATATCAGGAAGAGCTATTTACTCGTTCATTTTATTTTTCCTTGAGTACTCCAATTATTTTTCTAGAAAGAAAATTAACAAAAACACAGTGACATAACGATCATCCAAAGGGAATTATTTGTTTTTGAAAAAAAAAAGATGAATCCAGGTGTAATTATATTTTCCATGTGGCTATTTCTCCTCGTCCAGGGGAGTGCATCCTTATCCTCTGGCTCACCCTCTGCCTGCTTGATAAATCCAGGACACTTTGGAACGAAATCAAATCGTAATACATCTCACCCCTACAATATATCCGTGGTTATGAATCCCTTGAACACAAAAATGTATACGATTAGAATCGAGTCGCACGAACATGTTGGTTTTAAAGGTATTTTGATTGAGCCCATGCAGACTAATAAAGGAGGCCATTTGGATGGAGAATGGGTGAAATTTGACAAGGAACTCTTCAAAGTGGAAGAAAAGACTGAGGATTGTAAAATTCGTGCCTTAACTCATAGATCAAGGAAGATTAAATTCATTGCAGAGTTCATTTTTGTATTCAAAACGGATGTGAAGAAATCTTCTGTCGTGTTTAAAATGATACTCGTCAAGAGATTTAATGATTATTGGTCTGAAGTCTTGGCCTTCCCGTCGTGAAAACAGATGGCTTTTGTTAACTACTTAGTGTATCTAACTTGACGTCTTGTTTGTTTGTTTTTATCGTACAACTTTGTGACTCTTATATTATATGACGTGTAAATGTATTTTAACCAGAACCATTTTATTAAAATTATATCGACTTCCATATCTGAATTTGTTATTTCTTTAATATTTACACTAGAAGCTGTTTTGTGTGTTTCATATCTATTCAAAATATGACTAGATTGAGATTGATGTATCAAATTTAGAGTTAGATTTTATATTCCGGGTAGTGAAATTTTCACTTACCTAATTGGTTGAAATCGTGTTAGTATGAATGGAGTAGAAAAATGGCTGTTAGCCTCCAATTATTGGAATCTGTCTCAGCACAAAAACGTTTTTAATCTATTTGATAATAATATATTTTAAAAAATAAGGTCTGCCATTGAGCTATTTATTAGATTGTTTCCTTGGAGTTGTTCAATGTTCTCTCTCACTTTGTTTTAGGGACATAAAATACAACTTCATAAAGTTTCTACCATCTGATCATTTCCGTCATTTGAAAAGACTGAAGACCCTTCAGCTGAATAACAACAAGATTAGGGGAATCAAGAAATACGCGTTTCGTGGTCTTCATAATCTTCGTCACCTGTGAGTAAAATTAAATATATTTAATGTGCTAATGGATGTCTCTAAATGAGATCTTCATGTAATTTTTCAGCTACACATAAATGAAAAAAAAATTACATATATAATTCAATTTGCCACTTTTAATTGGGGTTTTCAGCTATAAAAATGATGCATTGATTATATCTTCCATATGTTTTTAGGTATCTTTATAAGAATCGGATACGATATTTGGATAGAAATGTCTTCCAAGGTCTCTCAAAGCTGGAGCGTGTGTATCTACACTATAATCATATCAAATCTGTTCCCAATGGAATCTTTCACAATCTACCACAACTGGAGAAAGTGTAAGATATTAAACTTTGGAATAGTGACTGAATGTAGGAAATATATGCAATCCATCAGCTCAAAAATAGTCAAAATGAATTTATCAAAATTGGAACAAAATTACTTTTGTCTTCTTTGACGAATAATTATTTTCAATTTCTATCAACAAATTATTCAGTAAATTGCACTTGAAGTTGTAAAAATTCATCGTCACCATAAAAAATTAGAAATTGATATATTTTATTTGAAAGGCATTATGACCCTGGCCAAATTAAGTATTATAAATCAATTGAAGACTTTAAATTTAAGTTACTACTATTAAGTATCTCCAAGGGCGGCTTTACCATGAGTAGACCTGTTACAAGAATAAGTTTGCGAGACCCTTTTCTTTCTTACTTTTTTAAAATGTGATTTATAGGAAATATTGATAATAATTATATCAGTATACCTTTGTTTAATCATGAAATATTAAGTAACTACTTAAAATAGGTAAATTATTCAGTAACGTACGCAGAGGGTGGGCTGAAGGGGCTGTAGCCCTCCCCAAAATAAGGATTTTTTTCTTTTTATCAGACAAAACTTAATATTGGAATAAAATAAAAATAAAAAAAATTTGAATTTTTTTCCAAAAGATTTATTTTTTTGTGAATAGCTGTAGATTTTAAAAAGAATCCAAAAAGTTGGATATTTGAAATTTAATTTGTGAATTTTTTAAATTTTTATTTCGAAAAAATTTAACTTTTAAAAAAAGAATTCTAATAAATTTTAACCAAGCCCCTCCCCCACCCCGAAATTATAATCATGCAGACGCCCCTGTTATTATATATCTCTATTAGAATAATATTTTGGCCTTGTTTTACTTTACTTTTTTTAAAGTTAGAGAACTTGAAAACCTCACGTCTTAAAATATTCTATTAGCCAAGATTATTAATGCCTTGTAACCCCCTCAACGAAGTTGAACAGAGGTTATGTTTTTGCCACCGTTTGTTTGTTTGTTAGTTACCAGGATTACGGCAAACATTACGGATTGATTTCGATTAAACTTGGTACGAAGATTATATATGGTCACAGTAAGAGGCCATCCAATTTTAATATGTCAGAATAAGACTAAACGTTAATTAAAAATGCAGAATCAACAACAACATGGAACATATTCAGGTATAAAGCTCAAATTGGGACTATTATGTAGGTTAATGAAAGATGCTCCATATGAAGAAAAAAACATTTTAAACTAATAGAAATACTAGGTTAGACCATCATATAATCGGGCTTGCTAGAATTATAAATTTGCTGTATCGTACAGACTGCTGGGCAATACAGGCAGGTTTTGATAAAACACGCAAACACTTATAGTCTATGACGTCACTAATGCTAGAATTTTCAATTTAATGTATCGTACCGACTGCTGTGCAGACGAAAAAGAGATTTTGACAGAACAAGCAACCACTCATCTACTATGACGTCAATATTAAAAGCGTGGTGGAAGTACAAACATAAGTCGTACACGCGTTATAGTATAACCTTGTATTTCTTTTAACCTTGACTATTGCTAGAATTTTCAATTTGATGTGTCGTACCGACTGCTGGGCAAGACAGACCCATTTTGACAAAACGCGCAACCAGTCATACTCTATGAGGTCACTATTAAAAAAAGTCATGGAAGTCGAACATCAGTCGTACACACGTTATGGTATAAGCTTGTATTTCTATTAACCTTGAAAAAAATCCCATTTAGGAAAAATTACTGATTCGGTTTTATGACCGATTAGTTACTGTGTTAAGGTTTAGGTTTCTAATTAGGGTTTCAACAAGAGTAATAGCTACTCTTGTGTTCATATTTGAGCGGGATATTAAAAAACGTAGATTTATCTACTTTAAGTCATTTTGGTATCATGTTAAGGATTATAACGTTTGGATGAGTTGAGTTAGCTTTTAGTCACTCAATTTTTCACGCTTTTTTAAAGGCTTTATTATTTTTTGTTTTTGGATATTTGATCCATTGCTCTCATGGTTATCAAGATTTAGTTTAAATTAATTTACTCAGATCTCAAGAGTCGGTAGTGAGCGTATTTGGGGGGTGTCTGTAATAAGTCTTTGGGGCTCACCTTATTTAACTGGATTTTTTCATAGATATGTGTCTGCAGTCTAATAGAAGACTTTTCAGTTCAAGTCTAATAGCCTGTCTTGGCTCCCTTTTTATAGTTCTCGGTTATTTCTTTTGGTAAATAAAAGAGAGAGTATAAGAAGGTTGTTAAATTGGGGTCTATTGTTTTGGGCTCTACCGAGTGCCCTTTCTAATTGAATAAATTGTGTTCATACTTCATTAAATGATGATTTTTTAGAATTTAATATTTCTTTCTATTTTAAAATGACCTTGAATTATTTTAATACAAAAATACATAACCCTAATCATCCAGGAAAGGGTATTTATATTTTATATTTTTTGATCGAGGTTGCGTGATTCTTGAACATAATTCATATATATGGTTTTGTTTACTTTTTATTTCAACCATCTCGTCCCCTCTTTCCTTTTTAGTCTCTTCAGATATCTCAAAACATCCCACCCAGAAAGCTTATAATTGACGGAAATGTATCTATGGAATATTGGGTTTTTAGAATATAGGTCTTAGAAAAATTGATCCTACATTTGTGGTGCTTCAACATAAAAACAATCAAGAAAAGGAGATAATCCCAATTTATTTTTTTACTTCATACATACATACAATTCAATAATTCATAGTCATATTTGAGTCAATTATTGGGTTTGTATTCCAGTTTGGGGTATGAGTTAATATACAATAGAATTTTAGCTATAGTTTAGAACCTTTACTTGGTTTAAGATACTTATATTGGCCCCGATATGGCCGTTAAAATAAAATCTGTCAAATGTCTCATTATTTTATTCTGAAAATCAATTTTGCCTACTTTTTTATATGGAATTTGTGGTGCACATGATGATTTAATATGAATAATTTGTTGATAACCCGTCGTTACCTCGCTAACACAAAAATATAAAATGTAGTTTGTTGTTTGCTGTCGATGGTTCTGTTTTTTCTCATTATCAATATTCTGAACGTTGATGGGCTGAATTATAATTAGTTCTTGCGAAGCTGTGAACAATTCCAAAGATTCATTGAATAATAACTCCATAGTTAGGAAGAATTGGCTAACTTCCAACTGATGTTATGCCTTTTTTCTATTTCCTTACGGAGGAAAGGTTGTCTGATACAATAAAGGTAACGACGTGATAGAAATTGATGACAATTTGTTAAAGAATATAAATGTAATCCATTTTGAGAAAAATCCTTCTAGCTTGTTTTTATACTGTCCCACATTTACCCTTTTCTTGCTTATTGTTCAAGATTGTACACTATGCAAAGATAAATTCCAAAATATTTGTGGAAGTCAAGAAATAATATTAATTAAAGTAATTTATATATATATATAAACGGAGACATTTGCCAAAGAAATTTTGTGTTCTACGTATATTAATTTTTCATTCAGATGGGACTGTACTTACATATATGTAAGTAAATAATATAATATCTGATAAGATTGGAAATATTCTGGTTACAACCCAAAAATACCTACATAATGTATAAGTGAATGTCAGTAATTTATAGCGTCTAGACATGCTTTTGATATCAAACTGTATGCTCCAAATAAGGATCCTTCAATTTTAATTTTTTTGCAATACTTTAATTCAATCAGCGCTTGTATATATTTGTATAATTAATGGAATAATATTATCTACATTTACATAGATTCTTGGGATACAACAAAATAGCCTCACTCAGTGAGGACGTTTTTGATAAGGGCCACGTGATCCGAGTTTTGTGAGTATTTTATTGCATAAACGGTAGTATAATTATCTAACAATTTAATACAGGAGATTGGATCATAATCCCTTGGTTTGTGACTGTCATCTCAATTGGTTCCGTCAATTTGTAGAATTTGATGAAGTAGGACTGATTGGTTCTTGTAACAGACCCTCTAATCTCAAGGGTAGCCGGCTTTATAAAGTTTACTGGAATCATCAGGAGTGCAGTAATTCGGTCATTACTAAAGAGTCGAGTAAACATTTATATATTATGTACATTGTACATTAGGGTAATAACTTTTTTACAACTTTCTGTCACTGGGTAATATTTGTATGAGTTTTAGGTAGAGACTGAATATGATTTATATTTGAAAGTGATTTGAGTAAACAATGTCACACATAACAGGATCTTAAATTTATGTTATAAGCTTATACTATGTTTACATAGATTTGGATATATTAATGATATTATAATGATTTTAATACAAACTTGAGATTCACATACCGGGTGGTCCGTTTGAAATCTAAACACATTCTAATTCAATAATTAATGAAGGTTGAGTGATTAAAATTAACTCATCTTTCGATATATTAAAGCATAAATAATTAGTTACAAAAGAAAAGCAAATATGAGCTCTCTAGCCTACGTACAAGTTGAGAAAATGACACTTGAACGTGATACACGAATTTCCATTCGCGCACTTCAAGCAGTTGGGCGTTTCCAGGACCACCTTTCCAGGCCGTCAGCAAGTATTAAACGTTCCCGAGGAAGAAGGGGTCTGACAAAGAGGCTAAACTGTACCCGGAGGAGTTAATGAAAACTGCCCAGGTCAATCTCCTCAAGTCCACGAGGGCCCATGCAACATATCTGAGGGTTTCACTGAAGACTGTACAGAGAGATATAAAAAAGAAGATAGAAAGAGCCTTGTGAGAGGGGAGAGGCCACTTTTGACACCAGCAGTTAAAGAAACCCATCTCCTACGTTCAAAGACTCTTTTGAGTTCTTTTGGACTCTTTTTTGACACGTTTGGCCCCTTTACAGCTCTGGCATTCAAAGCCTTCGAAGTCATGTCCGTCAGCACTGGGACGCCATGACAGAGGACTGCATCTGCAGTGGGTGCCATGTCTTTTGCTGCCCCTTGAAACTATCATTGCGAGGCAGTTCGATTACATGAATTATTGAGAGAGCTCAGACACATATTTATAGTATTAATTTTGTTAAAAAATTCAGTGTTCAAATTTAATGAACCACTCTATATATACATACAAAATAAAGTATAAATCCTTAGATCCTATAAGAATCCAAATTAATTGAAGTACAGTCATTGGATAGAATGAATCTCAGCAATCTTTTTACGACAAGATTTGTACAAATATTGTATTAATATAAACTTTTGAAATGTTCGGTACAGATAAGGTATTATATTTATATTTTTGATTAACTCTATACGACCTACCTAAAAGATATCTATGATTCATTTTTGGATGCCTGCCCACCTACTGAGAAAAATTTGTGTAACACACTTCTGAGCATATAATACTCTTCCATTTCTATCAGAAGTACATTACATATTTGGTATAGAATACAGGGATTAGGGCTCCCTCGATCTTTGTTATGAAACTACTAAATTAAAAAACAAAGTTCTATGTCGGTCCCTAAAAATATAAAAAACTATAAGTTAAAATATTTTATTAATATATTCATATCAATGTACTTAAAGTTTAAATTAGTTATGCGTGATTTTTTTTTTTTTTTAATCTAATTAAGGACTTTGTGTCATTTTTTAAGTATAATTTTATTTATTGGCACTACAGGAAATAAATTTTAAAAGAAGTTTATAGAGGCATTACCCTATTGTACATATTACTTATATAAGTCAAATCTGTAACATGTGTTGAATTTAAAGCAACGATAAAAATAAATTTATACTGTTCAATTCAATTTCTTGTATCTGCTCATACAATTTTTTAATTAGTTGTACATCATAGATTGGTGATGATAGAAGGAATGACACCATTTATTTGTTGCTTATTCCTCCTTACAGGACTTGTAGTAGATGCACAAAGAGATGGTGGGATTCAACGACCACTAATCACAAAAGAGCCGACAGATGCAGATGTAAACCCTGGCGGCTCTACTTTCTTCACCTGCAAGGCTTCTGGAGTTCCTTCTCCATTCATTATTTGGAAAAAGGATGGACAAATCGTTTCTCGTAGTAGAACAAGCCTTGTAAATGGTGAATCTACACTGAGGATATCTTCAGCATCTCTGAGTGATGTTGGAAGTTATCAGTGTATAGCAAATTCTCCTTCAGGAGTTGCTAACTCTCAAGTGGCTCGACTACGATATTATCGAAGTAGATCTCAACCTCGTATAACTCACAGGTAGGTACCATTTCATAGTAATTCATAAGTTTCTAGAATATATTTTAAAAGTTTTTTACAACGATAATTATTCATAATGTTCACACTGATAAATTATGTAGTTTAATTGTGGTGCAAAGTTCAAACTCGTGTTTTTCATTATATTTATATAAAGCTGTATCTTTTTACATTCAAAGAGTGGAACTTGTTCGTTATATTTCATGTTTAATCCTTTCAATAAATTTTCATTGAAGTTTACCTGACATAAAATTATAATAATATCCACAAGTTAAATCCTTAATCCATTATAAAATATATTACACAGTCCTACCAGAACGGATGTCTTAAAAGGAGAAACAATCAGATTGACATGTGGAGCAACTGGTTTTCCAACGCCAACATTCTCTTGGTTTAAGGATGGAGGTCGATTATCATCTTTTCATGATCGTTTTAGTGTAAGTCAAATTATAGCTTCCAAAAAATATCCTAAATCGTTTATGATTATGGCAGGTGGGTGAAGACGGAACATTAACCATAACTAATGCACAACTCGATGATTCAGCTCACTACCGATGCTCAGCCACAAATTATTTAGGACGTGCAAGCTCTGCAGCCAGAGTGAGAGTGAACTTGGCCATACCAGATTGTAAGTTGTTACATTGGTTTATATTGATTTCTTGTGCAATGTGTTATTCGTAGCCAAGCCAATTTTTACTTCAAATCCACGCAATGCTAAATCAATGGAAGGAGGGATTGTTGAGTTCACATGCATATCAACTGGACATCCTTATCCTGATACCACTTGGTGGAAAAATAATCGAATCGTCAGTAGTGATAATCGTATAACTGTCTCAGATAGTGGTCAGCATTTAAGAATTCAAAATGTTAGGCTCCAAGATCGAGGAGAATATACTTGTAGGGCAGAGAATGATCATGGAATATCAGAGGTATCTGCAAATTTAACAGTTCAATCTCGTCCTACTCCCATTGTAATGCTTGAAATCCCTCATGACATGAATGCTGGAGCTGGATCAACGGTTCAACTTGCTTGTAGAGCTAGTGGTTATCCAAAACCATCTATAACATGGAAAAAAGATGGAAGACCTATTACGGAATCTTATTTAGCATACAGACTGTCACCAGATGGCAGCTTGATTCTCTTTAATGTGTCAAGGGTTTATAATGGAAACTATCAATGTGTTGCATCGAATGACGCCGAAACTAAACAGTCAAACGCAGTATTATCCGTCTTTATTGATAAAGAAAAATTGTATCCCTTGCCTTCCTCAAGATTGTCATCTGTACCCCAAACTGAGAGACCTACCATTACAATTCGCCCAAATTTTTCGTCCGTCATTAGCCGAAGGGTGACAACTACTTCTTCCACCACTACTTCCACAACAATAACCAGCACAACACCAGTGACAATAACAGCTTCATCGCTAAGACTTTCTCAAATAAATCATAATTTGCTACCAAATTTGGATACATCCGATAGAATATCAGCCTTATTTCCTCCAGAGTCTTCTGGTCCCCTTCCAGGTGATGATTTTCTTTTAACTGCATTTGATGAAGCTCAAAATCAAGTGATGAAGGCTATTGATGGTACTGTCAAGTCTCTTTTTAGTGGCAATAAGAGCCACACTGCTCCACATACACTTAGGAAAATCTTCAGATTCCCAGGGGCAAATGTTAGAGAACTAGCTCAAGCAACTGAAGTGTTTGAAAGAACTCTAAATTTGGTTGAAAAGGCTGTGAGATCAGGTAATATAGATGGAGTTGACCTTGATTCAAACTTCACATATAAGGATCTGATATCAACGGAGAATTTGTATCTACTTGCAAATTTGTCTGGATGTGAATCTCACAGATCTGAAAGTGATCTTGATTGCACAAGAGATCTTTGTTTCCATTCTATGTATAGAACAATAGATGGAACCTGCAATAACTATGAGTATCCTTTAAGAGGAGCTTCTCTAACAACTTTTAAAAGATTAATGTTGCCCGAATATGAAAATACATTTAATTTGCCAAAAGGTAAGTTGAAATAATTTGCATCAATCCTAGAATGCAATTATTAATTATTGGTCCCAATATTACTAGGCTGGGATCGAGAAAAACTATATAATGGTTACAAGATGCCAAGTGCAAGAGCAATATCGAGTACTTTAGTAACAACATCTTCCGTGGACATAGATCAAGATCTAAGCCATATGGCAATGCAATGGGGACAATTTTTGGATCATGATATAGATCATTCTATGGAAGCAATCAGTCAAAAGGCATTTGAAGATGGTATAACATGCAGTGGTACATGCGGAAATCGTCCTCCTTGTTTTCCAATTGAAGTGCCACTAAATGATCCTAGGATTTCAAATCATAGATGTATGGAGTTTACACGTTCTAGTGCTACTTGTGGATCTGGAATGACATCTGTATTTTTTGAAGCGGTACAATATCGGGAGCAATTGAATCAATTGACATCCTACATAGATGCTTCTCAGGTACCAGAATAGAATCTCCATTACTATACGAATTAGTCCATTTTATTTGTACATATTCAATAGGGTTAATATTAAATACTAGGTTTATGGAAGTGAATATGACCTCGCTCAAAACCTGAGGAACTTGACAAACAACTTTGGTAGATTAAGAGAAGAACAAATACCGCTTGAGTATCCTAAGCCGTTTTTACCCTTTAACATCGATCATCCAGTGGATTGTAGAAGAGATCCTAGAGCAAGTAATATTGGATGCTTCCTTGCGGGAGATGTCCGAGCTAATGAACAGGTAATATTAACAATGAAGGATTATAATGTGTTTTATTCATATGGCTTTTAGTTAGGATTATTATCCATGCATACAATCTGGTTTAGGCAACATAATTTTATAGTAACTAAACTAAGAGAATTAAATCCAACCTGGGATGGAGATCGACTCTATCAGGAATCTAGAAAAATAATAGGTGCTCAAATGCAGCATATTACATACTCTCATTGGCTTCCTTTAATCATTGGAAACGAGGGTATGGAATTAATTGGACCATATCAGGGCTATGATCCCTCCATCGACTCTTCCATATCCAATGTTTTTGCCACTGCAGCTTTTAGATTCGGACATACACTTATCAATCCCATTCTTTTGCGCTTAAATCGAAATTTTAGTGTTATTGATGAAGGTTATTCATTGATAGCTTTTATATTCAAGCTCAGATTATAATTTATTAATTTATAATTATAGGGCATTTATCATTACATGAAGCCTTTTTTTCTCCTTGGCGACTTATTCAAGAAGGTGGTGTGGATCCTATACTCCGAGGACTATTCATATCTCCGGCAAAGAAGCCAGATCCAAGTTCTATTATGAACGATGAGCTCACAGAAAAATTGTTTGAAGCTGCTCACAATATTGCTCTTGATCTTGGTGCATTAAATATTCAGCGAGGGAGAGATCATGGAATGCCGTCTTATTTGAAATGGAGAGAGTTCTGTGGTTTTGATTCCATTGAGTCTTGGAGTGATCTTGCTACAGCTATTCCAAATCATGGGTTAAGGACAAAACTTAAAACACTCTATGGAGACGTGAGGAATATAGACTTGTGGGTTGGGAGTTTGGTTGAGCCCATCCTACCAGGGGCTAAAATCGGAGAAACATTTCGATGCATACTAATAAACCAATTCAAGCGTCTCAGAGATGGTGATCGCTTTTGGTATGAGAATCCATCTGTTTTCACTCCAGAGCAAATGAGCCAAATTAAAGTCACGAGTTTGGGAGGAGTCCTTTGTGATAATGGGGACGACATTGATCGAGTCGTTAAAAATGTATTTCTGAGTGAAATGATGAATGAAAAAATTAAACCTATTCGATGTGAAAAAATTCAAAAGCCAAATTTAAACCCATGGTTTGGTGAGTTTTAATTATAATATTAATTATCTAGTTTACATAGTACTGATAAAATCATCATTTTGCATAGAATGTAATAAAAACGAAGAAAATAATTGGAGAAGATCATCCCGAAATCGACGAGATACATCAAATGAATTTACGAACAAAGTATGTATCAACTACGATGGAACAATAAAACGTGATGGTGATTCGTGGGTTCACAAGGATGAGTATGGGACCTGTGCTTCTTGTATATGCAATGTAAGAAATATTATTAAATTAATTCGTACTTTTATTATTTTTTACTTTCAACGTTAATATTTTCAGGATCAGCAGGTTGATTGTAGATCGATCCCATCATGCTCTCAAAATCTTAATGTATCATAATAATTATATTGAAATATATATGTACATACGTACAACTTTAAAGGACTAGAATACAAATTCAATTTAAACATATTTATTAAATAAAAATTTAATTATGTGTAATCTTATAAATTATTAAAGTGCATGATACTCTACAGATGAATCAAATATAAGTATATTTAATATAAAGATATACTTAACTTGAGGAAATTTAGAACATTTAGTACCACTGAATGACTTGATCAAGCAGATTTCAAATTGATTTTTTTTAAATTCAAATAGAACGGAACTTTGTATCATTATCACTCAACCTTACAGTCAGCATTTTTATATCGTATAGGTAGAGTTACATAAAATATCACCTTAACGCGTTCAATAATGTTTTTCTAGTTTGTAATCCTAAAAGTTTTTTTATTTTACAATAGAGTTATCAATATTTTTTCATTCTTGAGGAAAGAATCACTACTGTGCTTGCTCATGACTCATAGAGAGTAACACTGAGGATGGGTTTGGGGAATTATAAGTGGAAGTCCTTGTTGGACTTGGATTAGAGCTTAAAATAGATATCATAATCATTATTGACTATGTCTTTACTAGATACGAAGTATCTGTATATTTCCATAATCTCACAACTAAGCTGTTCTTCTCCAAAACATTCTTCAAATTGTCAGGGTTACCACGTTCATTTTTAGGTTTATTTTATTTCTAAATACCAGCAATTGATACCTTAAGAAAAGGGTAAGGTTGATAACTCAGTCTTCATAATTTAATATGAAAACTAATTAAACGTCATCAAAAAATAATATAGCTTTTAAATAAAGTAGACATATGTATTACATTATTCTTGGAAAAACAGAATAATTATACTATTGGCCTTGATATTAGTTGAATATAAGGAACATTATCTGGTGTATTTGAAAACTTTTATTTATATACATATAATGTATGAATTTAGAATTGTTTCATTTGAGATGCATTGAAGCAAAATACAAAAATATTTTTTGTCAATAAGTAATAAAATTATGAATAATAGAAGGTTAGGAATTAATCCCATCTCAAAACTTCTACATAAAAAATATACATGTACAAAAAATAAATTTGATAACTGTCAGTCGCATGTGTAAATATTCCCAACGGTTTATTTAATTTATGTTCAAGGCTTATTATTGTATATTATAAGTAAATTTAACAAGGCAATGGTATGGAGGTATACATTAAGTCCAAGAAACATATGACAAAAAAATATTATTTATTTGTATGTTTCATTTTATAGGGTTCGATATTTAATTATCAATAATTAATTAATTCTTGAATATAATAAATATTTTTTTATGAATGTCTACATCAATGAGAAATTTGGCATTTAGTTGTTCCTTTGTGTCAATGTTGTGTCCATCCTTATTTAGGATTGAAGACTAAAGTCCCTTCTAGTTCAGTCTCGGTCCAATCGAGTTCATTCCTGCACATTAGTCCTAAAAACTTATAAAGTTTGGTCCTTGATGACATCACTCAACTTTATTTCTTCTTTGTTTAATCAGTTCTAGAACTGACAGTCCTAAGTACCGACAGTCATTAAGACCGGTCCCAAAGACCAAAAGGACTGGCCCTTAATAACAATACGTTTTATTTTCAAGAATAATTCAATCATAATAACAGTTTGAGAAGAAAAAAAAAAGATTCAATGAGCCAGGGAGTACTTTAGGTCGTTGCTAAACTTAAACTAAAGTCGTATGTATTCATATTTTTTTTTTAATTTTATGTAAAGTACTTTCAATTTTTTTTTCTTTTTTAATATGAGTTCATTCCTGTTATACTCTCCTTTTTTTTCTTTATACTGTATATACATCAGGGAGCATTATATACAATACACCCTGTTAATTATTTTCAGACAAACAGACAGATAAGATAAACTTTGTTTTATAAATAAGATATTTCCATCATAAAGTAGCGAGGGGGATAACAGCTGACGTGAACTTATGCTATATCAGCACCTCAAGCAATTTATGCTTATCTTTGGTGATTCACTTTTTGTACCTCGAAACCTTTGCTACAAATAGAAACTGAAAAAAAGGACCAAAATTAAGAGGAAGCTAACCAATTTTTTCAAACAATCGAATTATTATTCAATTACTATAAGGAATTTTTCTCGGCTTAACAATAGTTAATTTATTTTTAACCAATCAACGTTCAGAATACTAATAAATGGATAATAATTGGAGGTAACGCTGAGTATAACTAATAACTATAATATTTGTCAGATTGAGATGCGACATTGTTAAATTGATTAAACCACATTAACACAAGCCGTTACCTTTATTGTACCTTGGAACCTTTCTTTGAAAAAAAAAACCCAGAGAAGTTGCCCAAAATCGGATGATAGTAGTTAACCAATTCTTCCAACTTTGGAATTATAACACAATCCTTCTTGGGTATCGTTCACAGCTTCACAAGAGTGAATTCAAATACAACTAATCAATGTTCAAAACACTAATTAGGGAAAGTAAGTGGAAAAATCGACAACTGACAACAAAATACAATATAACACCGTCAATAATTTTCTTTAAAGTTACGTATTGTTCAAAATAAGCTCAACATACACACAGCAGTGATAACTAATAACTCAATTTCTGAAATTTGACGAGATAAAGATGCGCAAACTGCATAAAAGATATAAAACCTAGAGGGGCATTTTGGAGCTACATAATATATGTAGAGGACACGTCCCCTCTCTCCTGGTAATACAGATCAGATAGGATATTTAGGCATAAAAGCAGCGAATTAGTTTAGAGTATGCTTTGATCACAAAAAAATAAGATAAAATCATCTTTTTAGAAAAGGACTAGTTGAGGCAAAATTATCCAAACGATAAAGAAGTTTTCCCATTCGTGAGGATGACTTGAGAGGTTTTTTTAAAATATTGTCAATCAATATTTCCATTCTTTTCATATTAATAACTATTAACTAGTTGACTGCAATGTCAGAAATTGAAAATATTTACTTCCAATACCAATATTTAAGTGCATCCCACATTTTTGATATGATACTAACTAAAAGGTATAATAGATATCTATACACCTTATTTGAAAGACACATCTTAAATATATATTTTTTACAGGCTTGGCTCAATCAGGAAGGTAAATAAAGCTTTTATCAGAATATATTTTACAATTATTTTCATCAATATACATTAATATGCTTAAAATTGGTTGGTTGGTTGGTCAAAGCTGAAGTATAAAGTTAACCCTACGTTCCTTCCATGGGTAGTTTATCTGCCCCAGATATTAAGATATCCTTGAATTATTCTGATACGTACCCGGAGTTATTAGGCTTTAACGAACAGACAAACTTGATTTATTAATATAGAAAATTCTCCCCCACAAATCCTTAATGTTATTTTCCGTATATAATGAGCACGTAGATACTCAATACTTAGAGTTTTCTCCACAACAGGGAAAGAATGATGATAACAACTTGAAAAAAAACACACTCTATAGACGTTCCCAACAATAAATAAAAACTTACGCTATAATAAATACTTAAGATTTATAACTCTAAGTACTCCCATTTTTTTTTCTTTTTTAATATGATGCACTGAGCCATAGCTACGTTCGTTGCTATATTGTTATTTCATAGATTATGTAGTAACACTCAAAATTGATGCCTATCCAAACATCCAGGCACACAAATTTGCTTTATTTTGATATATATTATATAAATACAAAGTAGTTGCACTAGAGATTTAATCTGAGTACTTAACTATATACACAGGGTAATAATTAACATTAACAAAATATAATGATAAAAAGGATTCAATTAGTTCTCTGATACCAAGGTCTAATTTATGGAGCTTATTATGGTAACTTATTTAAAAGTTTACTTTCCAAATTCCCAACGTACTTTATAGTCCATACAATCACAATTCCCAAATAGTTTTAAAGTCCAAATTATTTATGTTGGGTAGAGCATAGCCACTAGCCGCGCAAGTTCATTAATTGGACATGTGAATGCCATCAGAGAAAAGTTCAACATTGCAGTCCGATATTGTGTGTATTTTCGTTCTTTGTTACGAGTACATAAATTATTTTCCAAAACTTATGAATGTATTAGCAATAGATAGATTTTGATCCATTTCATTTATTGTTCATCTATGTATGTAGTTAAATATCTTATATTCCAAATATATTCTTTATACATTGCACAATTATTTACAACATATAGCTAATGATAGCTTGTAAGTAGCAGAAAAAGAATTTCACTCCATAGGAATAAAAATAATAATGAAAACAGCTTAGGAAAAGAAAATTTACTCTTAAGATTACCAACTCCAAAAAAGCGGGCGATTTAAAAAATGCAAAGATTAGCATTACTAATCTTAATTACTAATCACTACTTATAGTTTACTATCATATCAATTACATATAATAACTACTGAAAACAAATAAAGGGTGGTTGGGTGACATTAGGACTGGAAATGAAGTTTCTTGGTTCATGGTTCTCTAGTTTGTTTATTTGTCATTCGAATATTAAAGCATAAATAATGAATAGAATAATCTTTTAAATAAATGTATTCATAAAAAACAATAATTAGCGAAAATAAGTGAATCACATCAATGCGCATTTCTTTCTAAATAATCATTTCAATACCTTAAAGACAACTTGATAAAATTATTATTTTGTCTAAGATAGGAAGTGAATTGTACGTATGAGAGGTGTATTAGGCCTTTATATCTTCACTGTATCTCTCAACCCTTTCTCTATAGAAAGAAAGAAAAAAGTCCCGATATTCCAAATGAAGAGTCATTGTGCTTACGTGCGTTTTTTTTTTTTTTTTTTTTTTTTTTTGGACGAGAAAATCTTCACCATTGAGGCAATTCATTAACGAAAAAACAATAGATGGAACTGTCTGAACCCTAATGGACCAAGATTGTCCAAGAGTTCTTAGGCAAAAATGTTCCAGATTTTTTACCTCCATTTTATTGGTTTTTACCTGTCGTGAAGGGTAGAGAGGATTTACTGCAAGGATAATCATGCCTCAGTTGTGGCCTTGAAGACCCCCATCGTCAATACAATGAAGGACATAGCTCCGCACGAGGTAGCAAAAGTATCCCTCGCATTCAGGCCCCGTGTACAGATCATTATCGAGAACGAAGGTTTTCATTATGAATAATCATTTTACATTTAATGTGGCATTCAAATGTATAAAAAAATAATCTTTCTATCCTTATACAAGTCTTATATTTAGCCATTAAAGTTATTCCGTATTTACCTTGTTCACCCTGTACTATTTGTTTATACAAGTTGCAACTTGTACAGACTCGCAAATTTTAGACAGCATATATTTATATATATGATATAAAAAGCCATGGGAGGACTTTACCTCCCCCCAAAAAAAAAAAAAAAAGGGGCTAGCAATGCCTTTGCTTTAGACCCTGCGCTTTAAAGTAAAAAGTAAGGGTTACACTCCTTTTTTTAAATCAATATATGATATTATTTTCTAAAAAAAAAAAAAATTCTCAAGAGTTTTTGGGTAAAATGAGATGAAGAGATCATTTTTCGGGACACACTAATAGAACATTGTCTTAAAATTTTAATTGTACAATAAATAATATAAATATGATAGAAGTGATTGATTATTAAATATTTTTATTTAGACATATTATAAATCTAATGAATGTACTTTTCTCGTGAATTAAGTGTTATCTTTTTAAAGTGTGCATCCATACTGGTTGTATAATCATCATTATCTGATGCAAGTACTCATGAGTAAGTTTAGATTCAATTATTATATAAGCTCATACCTTAAAGTAATCCAAACAAAAAAAGTTCCGTAGAAGAGGAGGATTTGAATACGTTACATTATTCATCATTTGATTGCAGGTTAATCCACTCAATTTGCAGCCCAGAAACATTTGCATTTTTTTTTTACAATTAATGAACCTGCCCATTCCATACACCATTGGGAAGATTTAAAATGGATACTTAAGCAAATCAAATACACCATCACAATCATCGAAGTTTTAACATCTTTCATCAAATTCTCTGATCTCTCAAGCATATTTATACCATATTTTTTTTTTTAGTTATTTTTTTTACTTTTATCAAGGAAGCTCTGTTTATTACCTGCAACAACATTGCAGAACGAAGGTTATGTTTTTCCTCTTTTTGTTTGTTAGTTACCAGGATTACGGCAAAAGTTACAAATCGATTTTGATCAAACTTGGTGCAAAGGACATATATGGTGACTCTAAGAGGCCGTTAAATTTTGCAAAGAAAAGGTCAAGGTAACACAAGGCGTAAAAAATAATAACTGATCAAAATTTTGAAACAAACTGCGTTACTTAACTCAATTTGATTTTACGTGGAGGTTTTGGGCTATTTTGAGTGCCCATTTTAGTTTTTTTGTTAGTCATCAGGATAACGGCAAAAAAACAAATCGATTTTGATCGAACTTGGTACGAAAATTTTATTTCGTCACAGTAATAGGCCATTAAATTTTGAGAGATCAAGATAGTATTAAACGTTCAAAATACATAAACGACCATAACTTTCTAACAAATTAAGGTATAGAGCTCAAATTGATTTTAGGCGGAGATTTGCACTCTACCAAGTGCCTTTTTTAGTGTTATTATGGGTTTTAAATAAATTTCGTGAGCCAGACATAGCCTGCGGGATGGTTGTTAAGAATCCCTGCCTTAGGTCTTACTCGCAGTAAAACCAACTCAGAAAGTTCCCTATATTCTAAAGGAATCCTCATACTGTTATGTAAAAGATTCGAATTAAGTATTTGATTTTATATTTTTTACACTGTTTTCTTAGTAGTTGTTGTATGTTTAACAAACACAATCAACTTAATATAACTATTGAGGAGTAAACCTATACTTATATTACGTATGAGTAATTCATGGAAACCCCAATAAAGGGATTTAACATTTTAAAGAAATATTTGATCATACATTCCAAGAAAAAGTTTGATTCATTGCAGATTGAATTAGAAATATTTAATTAAATTTTACGACTCATTTTTATACAAACACATAGATAAATTGTGAGAAGTCTGTTCTGAATAGTATTTTAACTTCATGCACCTATAAAGTGAGAATAACATTCTTACAAGAGTAAATTAAGGGAGATGGAGTGTCCAACTCCTACTTAATAAACCAAGTCAGCTTGTATTGCATTTAACATGGAGTTTGCCAAAAATTAAGAGGTATAGAAAATATAATTGAATTTGAATATATAAAAATGTTAGAGTGCTTCATAACTATGAATCGTAATAGATAAACTCCCATTTTGGCCAGAGTAGATTACCTAAGTGAAATGTTTTTCTCCTGCAACATAAAGATTTTATGATACAACAAATGACGTTTCATTATCGTTTTCCCCTATGACGATAGAAAAAGAAATATTAGATACAACAAGTTCATTTTGATGGCAGTTTGGCATTGTGAGGCAAACTTATTTTTGAATATAAAGCTGAAGTAGAAGAATTCAGCATCTATTGAATAGAAGATTTGATAGAGATATCCTTGTCTTGAAGAACAAGTTTGGACTATTCAATCTCAACCTTTCTCATTTATTTTTTGTTTTTACATCAGCTGAATTAATTGAATTGATGAAATGATCGGGCCATATCCCAAAAGGAAGAAAAAAAATTCAAATCGATATGTAAGAAGTATCAATTATAGTTCTCTAAAACATCTCAGTTGGTTAACAGCTGAAATTTAGATTAAGCTTATTTCCTAATTTGTCCCTATATATAATTCTTTCTCTATACTCATGACGAATGCAATTTTGTCTTCCCTTCGTAGAATTCACCTATTGAATACTCCAATACAAACATGATTGTAGGGAGGTTACGTAATTAGTTGTAAAGTAATATTCATGACACTTGAATGCCTCTAGCGGACAAAAAAGTGTCGTCTATTCAACTACTTCGGATAATTGTTGATCACGTGACATTCGATTAACCCCTTGGCTTATAGCTTTGGAGTGCTCAAGTTGTGTGAGCACTGTTTTAAAAATGCGCTCACAAGTCACCGGTTGCTTCTGATATTATTATTACATATCACTTCAACACAGATTTTATACTAGTCGGTAGAAAAACAATTGATTTTATAGACAAAATTAGTTATAAAACTTCTCAAATCAAAAGAAACTCCTAACTTTCATACCATATAGACTGAAAAGTCCCGGGCCTCACACATAGATGGCGCTGTTACTATGATTCGCATCATTTTAAGTTAGTACCAACCATCAAAACACAGCTGTCGAAGTTTCATGACAATCTGCTCTTTAGTTTGTGAGTTATTTTGGTATATGTGACGCTAATTTTGTTATTTTTAAAACAATTTCGTGTTTTCATTTCAAACTCCTTTCTTGATGTGAGAAAATACCTAAGAGATGGATTGAAAAGTGTTATGGGGACTTAACTCCATCAGAAACAACAATTAAGGGTCGGTTTGCTGACGTTAAACGTAGTCGTAGAGACAAGAATGATGCAGAACGCAGTGGACGTCCAAATGAGGCGGTCACAACAGAAAAAATCCAAAAAACAA
This sequence comes from Lepeophtheirus salmonis, assembly GCF_016086655.4. NCBI lineage: Eukaryota > Metazoa > Arthropoda > Copepoda > Siphonostomatoida > Caligidae > Lepeophtheirus > Lepeophtheirus salmonis. The sequence goes on along the minus strand of NC_052133.2, from coordinate 38,530,769 downwards.
AATCCCACAAAAAAGTTATGAATAATTGGAAAGTGAAGTTGCATGAGATAGCTGACATTATAAAGATATCAAAAGAATGTGTTGCGTTCATATTGCATGAGCATTTTTTCATCAGAAAGCTCTGTTTAAAGTGGGTCCCACAATTACTCACTGTTGACCAAAAACAAAGATGTGGTAATGATTCTGACGAGTGTTTGGCATTGTTTAAACGCAGCAAACTAGAATTCTTGCGTCTGTATGTGACAATGGATGAAACATGGATCCATTACTTTACTCTAATATCAAAACGATCATCATTTGAGTGGACAACAGCTGGTGAACTTTGTCCAAAGCGCCCAAAAGCACAACAATTAGGTGGAAGGGTTATGTCCTCGGTATTTTTGGATGTGCATTGCATAATATTCATAGACTACCTTGAGAAGGTAAATGCAATCAACAGTGAATATTATATAGCGTTATTAATGCGTTTGAATGAAGAAATCACGGACAATTACTTTGTTCAGACCGGGGCATTTCACCCCATGTATTAATTAGATTTAATAAATTAAATCCACTCTTTTCATACACCCAGCAGCTGATTTATATTAAATAATATGTTAAATAAGTCGTGTATGGATTTATTGTTAATATTATGACCTATACATAATTCAAAAAAAAAAATGCAACACTATCTAAGAAAATAGGTAATGTTAGTTCATTAATAAATCATGTTTAATGATTCGGGATGACCTTTTATTCGCTTATCCATAGGGTACAAATTAACCTTTGATATTTTCAAATCCTAAAATGTACAATATATACATTTTTCTACCTAAATATATGTCTACATTGATTACATATTTTTTTTAAAAAGAGTTAAAAGACTCGATTATTTTTTCAAAAGGGTATTCAAATCGTACCTTCTATGCACACAAAACTATACTCAAAATGTATTTAAGGACTACTCTTTTAAAAACTGGATATTAGTGCTATGTACATAAGAGCATCAAGCTATCTATCTAGTTTTTACCTATGTTTTTAGGTTTGATACCATACAGACAACACGTCATTCAAGTTTTGGAAATAAGAAAGGATGCAAGAATGAATTTAATAAAGTTTATTAGAACAATCTTTGAGTATTTGGATCAACATTTTGTTTGAATCCTGAGTAAGGGCATGGATGAATACGTTGAAAAGTTTTTGGATCGTCTTTGAGGTAACATTGAGCAGAGCATATATTTGCAAATACTGGGATGGTGATATTTGTATCATTTGGTAAAATATCCGTGAGACAAGCTACAACACCTGAATTGTTGGTCCTGTAAAAAATAAAATTTGTTAATAAGTATGTAATTTAGAAAAATAAGTGAGTGGGCGTTTGTATAGACTCACCCCTCGCAGTGATAGAATTCAATGGCAGTTTCTTTTTTGAATTTTCCACAACTGGCAACTGCTGGATTGCATTTGGGTAGGACGCATCCATCATACATCACAAAGTCTGTTCCTAAGTATTTTACAACACTTTTAAATCCCTTTGGATCTGGAACATCGTTGTTGAAGGAGGCGTCATCGAATTGTCCAAATGAAAGTACCACGAAATGTGCCAAAATGAAGACAAAATAATAATGTAAACTGTTCATGTTGCTGACACCTTTCCATGATGAAATGAATATTTAATTATTTGAGGATTACAACAAATAGCTAAAGATTTACCTACTGCACAATACTTTCGCCCCAACTGTCTATCTATTTGGTTGTTGAATATTCAACGGCTGCGATCAAACTAAATGAAACAATTTAACTTAATAAAAAAAAGGATGTGGGATCGGTTGAGTAAATTATTGCCCAAAGTCGGTCTATCCACATTTTTTTTTTTGTGTCATATTTTTGTATGACACAAAATGTGCCGCAAATGAATTCCCTACATTATTTCATGAGGGAGCTTCTTCTTAGGCACATAGCCTATTATAACTATGAGCGTGTTCCCTAGAAAGAATCATTGAGCGTTCTATCAACAGTAAGGAGCAGTTGGCAATCAACCATATGTACATTAGGAAACCCAGTCATATAAAGTATTTCCATAATATAAACTCAAATACTAGTACATATGTACAACGAATAAAATTAATATTATGCTTGAAATAAGCGCTCATTCTACCCGTATAAAGGTAACAAAGAAGACACAAAGACTTATTAAGTATCTACCTTCCTTGTACGCAAGCAGTTAACAACATTCCTTATTGATATTATGAGAACTCCTTTACAAAATGAATCTTCTTCATCTTGTTGTGGCTTTACGTAAATGCCAACAAGCCTATATTTATTTAATGCAGAAAAAACGCAGATGAGTGGGGAGTTTATCCAAGCTTTAATGACAACTATTATTACTTAAAAGTATGTTTTATAATATTTTGTCATATTAATTCCTTCCTTATTCGCGTGACAACTGCCTTCCAATTGGATGAAATATGTATTTACTCAAATGCAAAACGCACCATTTATGTACTCATACAAGTTCATGAGTGATTAAACTCACAGATTAAAGGTTAATACTACGTAATTTAATGGAATCTTAATTATAATAATATGTAATGAAATAAATGATTAAAAAGCAATTCAATGGTAACATTCAGGGCTCCCTGGATTCCCCTTAAATACATACAGGTTTTTAAAATGTCTGAACTTTTATTTTAACAAGACTACTCTCGTATATTTTCTATTAAAGCAAAGGATCGTAGACACTACCCCTCTTCATTTTCAGACTAAAATATGTTAGTACATAGTTTAACAACATAATATTATATTTACATATATCTATGTATAAACCTGGCTAACCGTTACCACACACAGTCTAAATAAGCTCCAAGTCATTTAATATTAGTTATAACGTAACTTCAAAGGTTAATTAGTAACTAGTGTTGAGAGAAGGCTTGACCCCATCACACTTTTTTGATACACGACACTCATTCGTTCATTTTTTTTTTAATGAAATGACAACCTCGTCATCAATTTACATGTGTTTGTTTTTTTTTGCGTTTAGGCATTCAAAAATGAAATGAAAAGTAAGAACGTCACTTAATATCACAGTCTGGTTAAGGCTCAGTTCGTCCTTAATTGACTTTTTCTAGGCCAAGACTGGGGACCTATATTTAATCGTTTTAAAATGATCAACCTATTTTTTCGGCATCCCCGTATGAATCGATTTTTTTCCTGCTTCATACCAAGAATCTCATTTTCATGTATCATAGATCAAACGTCGATGATCATGGTGTTACTTCATAAACATAAAAATTATCATTGTCTTTTGTTGTCAACTATCGATTTGTCTTCTTCTTTTCACCTTATTAGTAGTGGTTTGAACGATAATTGCTTGAAATATAATTAGCTTTTGCTAAGCTGTGAAAAGCAAACAATTATTTAATAATATTTCTATAGTTGGAGATAACTTAGCTAACTACAAGCTGATTTTCGTTTTTTCTTTGTTTTTTCTTTACTTTTCATCAAAGGTTGCGTGATCTACTAAAGGTAACAACGTGTGATGTGTCCATTATTTTTTATAAAACAAAAACTCAAGAAACATATGAAACACCTTGACAATCTATAATTGAGCAATACATTATTACTTCATCATATAATTGATACATGAGGTCATTAAAAATACATCCAGAAAATCAGTCTGGCTTGGCTTTTTCTTTGAAACCGAACTAGATCAAATTTTTATATGTAACCGATCCATTCCGAACTTTCTATAATGACTGAATTAGTCTGATCCATCCAAAAAAAAAAATTATGTACTCAAATCGGTCTGGGATTTTCTTACCGACACCCAAGACTTGTAAATACGTAAAATGTAAACGACTCATGTGAGATGAATGACAAAATACGAAGGTAGTTTGGAAGGTCCTTACAAAGTCCGAGAGATTGTACTACTAGCGCGTATCGAGCTTATGTTTAGTTAGTAGTATCTCTTGGAAGAATATACACCAACTTTCAGCCAGATTGGTCTATTTCTGTCTTTTTGGCATTCGTTTGAATTGAGGAATCGGCTGTAAAGATTATGATGACTGTCTTTTATATTCATAAGGAATAATCCTCATCGACTATCTGGAAAAGGGAAAACCTATTACAAGTCCATATTATTTATCGTTATTGGACCGTTTGAAAAACGAGCTGTAAGAAAAAGGCCCACGATTGGCGCACAAAAAGTCATTTTTCCTAATGGCAATGCTACTAACTAAACATAACCGCAATACGCACCAGTAGTGCCTTCTCGGACTTCGTACGGACTTTTCAAATGACCCTCGTATGTAGTTGGATCTTGATGGAATTTGTGCAATTATTTATGTTTATTTCAGACGGAATACCTAGATATGACAGCTCTTACGGAGCATACATATTCCAAAGGGTCTTTGAATCCTTAGTATGCAATGTTAGATAACATAAGTCGCAGATGGCTACTAGCTTCTTGATAAAAGAAAATAACACGCATGATTTATAAATATTTTCTTCTTTAGAAATTACTTATTATGTAATTATGATTCATTAAATAAACAATGGGAATTAATATTTTCTCAAGACAATCCTGTTTGGAATCACTTACCAACATCGATTTAATATAGGTGGGGCAAAAAAAAAGAGTAATAAATTAATCTTACATTATTGAATGTTTTTTCCCAAATTTATATCGCAAATTAAAAGCTAAAACAAAAGCCAAATATGTGAGTAGTCAAGTAAAAAAAATAACTTCTTTTTTTTTTTTAAAGTAAACCCTGTTGCATTGTAGATCCCTTAAAAATACGATTTATGGTTAATTATTGATTGCATATACACAATCAAGGAATACATTATAATCCCACAAAATTATAACTATTTTACTGTTATTATGAAAACTATGTTTTTACACCAAAAATGGAATAATATACGATGTTACCAACATGTGATTTAAAATAGAGTTACCTCACAAACACAAAAAAAATACATTGTTTTTTGTTGTCTCTTATTTCCCCTAGTCAGTGTTCTGAACATTGATTTTTTTAAATTAGAATTGGCTTCTTTTAAGCTCTGAACCCTCGTCAACATTCATTCATATTAATAAAACAAAAGTCAGCAAAACATGGAGTATTAATTAATGTTTATTTTCTCATGAAAAGGTTTAGTGATTATTTTTGATATTCTGATTCCGCCGTTCTTTTTACATATATGTACAAACTATACTAATTATTTAGTGATTTTATCATCATGAGCGAGCCACAAGCAAAAAGGTAGCTCATCTCGGATCTCCTAGATGCTGGAGTTGATGTGATTAAGATTACGGGTATGGTTAAGTATCCTAGAAGCCTGGTTTTTAAGTTGGCCTAGATGAAAAAAAGTTGGGAAAACCTGTCCAGTATGTCAGGAAATAGAAAGCATAAATTAAATAATGATACGAGGTTCTTGTTAAGTTTGGAGAAGAATATAAAGGAAGATCCCACTAAGTAGATGAATCGCCTCGCCACCGAATTCTCTGTGGGTCCTAGCACCATCAGGAGGGATATTTAGCACAACTTGGGATTAGTTTCTTTTACAATAACCCCACGCTACCTTCTGACAGAGAGTATGAAATCCTTGAAGATCGAGAGGTTCAAAAAAAATCCTCACAAGCCAAATGATTCAAGTGTGAAAATTTTCTCAGACATGAAGATTTTCACAGTTGATCAATTCCAAAACTTCCGGAACGACCACCATCTTGCAGAAAGAAAAAAAAGGTCGAAGGAGCTTACCACAACACATATCCAGCCCAAAAAATGGTCCTCGGTGTTGTGGCCTCTGATGGAAAGAAGATTCCTCCTTTCTTTATCAAGGCTGAACAGAAAATCGGCATGGATCCCTTCTATAAAGTGTTTAGGTACACCATCTTGCCATGGATGAAGATCAACTACCTGGAGGGTAACTAGGTGTGGACTCTGGATGGCACCCCCTCACATAAGTCCGCCAAGTGCCAAAGTTCTGTGTATATAACATGGCTCGATTCTGGTCCAAAGAGATATGGCTCCTTCCTCACCAGATTTGAACCACCTGGACTTTTTTATATGGGACACTATGGAGAAGGAAACCAACAGGACATCACATCCAAATAAGTACTCACTCAAGTCCTCCATAGTGACTTCATAGGATAACTTATCAGATGAGTTTGTCATCAACTCCTGCATTGCCTTCAGGCGACGTGTAAAGGCTGTGGTTGATAATGAAGGTGGCCATATTGAGTGAAAAAAGTTTTGCAAAACCTTTACTACAAGTTTTTTTGAAATTATTTTTTTTGCCTATGCTTGAAAATATAAAATTATTGATGTATATCTAAATCCATCTCTTGAGTGCACGTTTTACTGCCCTACTCTGTATATCTTTATGTATGTATGAAATGCAGTTACAGGATACAATGTATACCGAGTGGAAACCTGAAACTTACACACTTGTATTATTTTGATTTCAGAGGTTCTGTGAGAGGAAATTAGAACTGTCTGTAATCATATAGGTATTCATATGTCTCAAGCACTTGCTGCAATTAGAACTTTTCAAATCGGACAAGAAGTGTGATTGCAGCAAGATTCAAGGCTTAGGGCATCAACTCTTCTTCCGGCGGATCACACTCCAACAGAGGTAGTAAGACGGGAATTGCCTTTAAGACCATCCACTATGTTAAAAAGAAGGCAGAACACAACGAGACCATATAAAGGAAGGAAGACTCTGGAAAAAGCCGATGATTAATGCGGATGCCCTCAAGGAAGCCATCAAAAAGGACTCAACCAAGTCTCTGCGCGTCCATACCAAGAATCTCAAGTGAGTCACACAGGCTTGTTCAAAAATTTGAAAAAGTAGGGTGGAAAGACACTGGTACTGTTGGAGAAGCCCCTTCTCATAGCCACCATAAAGATGATCCATCTTCAACGTCGCCAGGGACTCCTCAATAACATGAAGAGTGTAGTGCAAGGCAAAGTGATCCTCTTCTCAAAAGAGAAAACTTTTGACGTTGATCCCGTCTACAATAACAATAATGACCGTTATGTCAGCTTTGGAAAAATAAATGGGGCATTCGTACAGTGACCTCCACCAAACACCCATGGTACTATGCATTGCTGCATCCAACGGCATTGTAGAGTCCCTCATCTGGTTTTTGGAGTGCTACAGGCCCGCAGCAGCCATGTATATCAACATTTTCAAGGCCAACCTGCTTTACTGGGTCCAAGCAAATTTCTCCGACGACACCGTCGTCTTTCAGCACGATGGGCCCCCTTACATTGCGAAAATTGTACAGCCTATCTTAGCTAACTACATCTCTTTCAAGTAGTTTCAATTTCAAATTTTTAAATTAAAGAGAATGTAGCCATCATATAGTCCGGATATCAATCCCCTCAACTTTTCTTTCTGGCTACACATTGAGAGGGGGCTTTTAGAATCCGTCACTCGAACGTTGAAGCTTTGAAGGCCTCTGTCGACGAGGAGTGGGCTTTCAAGGACCTGAACTTCATTTGTGATTCTTGCAACTTTTTTCGCTAGAGGCTTGTCGCCATCTATGAGGCTAATGGCGACCGAATAGAATAAATCAATTTTACATTTGCTATGTATCACTAAAAGATGAGTAAAGATTTTTGTTAAATGTATAATTAAAAAAATCTATTTTGATAGGTCCGAACAATAAATTTATCCTACATACCTAGGCCTGGGGGGGGTAGAAAAAATGGACAGTTCGGTACTGAAAATTCATGATATGGCACGGTTCTTCAGTCCATATTCATAATTGATTTTCTTACTGGTGGTCTTAAAAATTAGGAAAATACTTATATACTTTGTGTTTAAAAACCCCGTAAATTCATTAGCCGACGAAAATAGGCAATTTCTTAAAAACTCTAAGATCTACAAGGTCAATTTTTATTTCATTTTAAATAAAAACATAAATATATCTTTCAAATGATACTAAATTAAATGGTGTCAGACTCCTTGTTGAACCTTGAGATTAGGTATTTTTTTCGTGCCCTCGTAAATTTTCCACATTTTTTTTATTTCGTTTTTTTTTTGTGTTGTTAGCGATTAGTAATAGATCATTAATCTTCATCTATTTCGTATTTTTCTTTTATAGTTAAAAATCTTTAGAAAAATATACTATACCTACAAAAGTATATAAATACTGTAAGTATGTATTGTATTATACCAAATTAAAGGTTCAATCCCGTATCCAAGTGCCGGTTTTAGAATGGACATTATCTTCTATAACCAAATTAGATTCGAAATTATTTCCTCCAAAAAGATTGGAATTATGAATTCGAAATTAAATTCATATTTTAAAAAAGACAGAAAAGTGACCCACACGTTTATCATAACCAAAGAATCCGCTCACGGTAAAACCGACCCAGGCCCTAGTATTTATAGATAACAAACATGATGGATAAGTTCTCCAAATAATTTAGTATTTTAAAAGTCCTTTAATATCTTTGATCCAATTGATAATTAGTCCTACAAGGAAAAAAAATCAATGAAACGTATTTTTAAAATATTGATTAAGCCTTTTAAATATAAGATTTTTCTTAGGAAAAAAATACCAGGATATTGATTCTATAATAGAAACAATCAAATGCTGTAATCTATGGTTTAATAGATATATGTAAGGTAAGGCTATTAATTGAATTATTTGTCGTTCCATAGCTAAAAAACGGAACTTTTCAAATTATAACTAATTCAAGATAAAAAGATATATTTGCATTCGCTGTTGGGCTTATTAAGACTAATAAAAATAGGGGGCAAGTTGACTCACTTTTATCTTTTTGGCATATTACTCAGCTTGTAGAAACTATATTGAAATATCAGTGGTTGTTATTTTAAAGTTCAAAGCAATACGTAACTTTTGGTCACAATTTAATCACATAGTTTAAAGATTCTTTAGCTATTATATCAATTTTAACATTGACTATTTTTGAACAAACTTGCCATCTATGGACAAATTTGGAGCATACTAATTACATTAGTAAACAAATGTTTGCCTTTCAATTTAAATGGTAAGTTTTGATTGGTTTCACCTTGAGAAATATGATAATAACCTTTATAAGCCAAAATTTCTGCTTTTGTTGCCTATAAATCACTCAACCTTGATATCTTAATAAATTCAATTTGTTAATGGCTAACGAACCGGTCGTAAAGAAATTCAAATACATTAATTTCACTCTATCAGGCTCTATATAGTCATTAGTAATAATTGTTATATACTTTTGTACAAATTTGTGTTAAATATAATAAAGTTTGAGTAATATCTTTTTTTTTTAAATACAAGACACGCCACTAAGTTCTATGTTTGTGCCCAATTTCAGGTCTCGGTTATTGTTAAGATAACCCCTTGGAATACGCAGAAAACTCCCTTTTCAGCAAGTGTAGCTAAAAAGGGCGTTCTTCGGCTGTTCCATGGGGTTAACTTGATCCCAGAAATACAAAAGTATCAAAAATATTTTTCGAGCAACAGATCTTAATTTTTTTTTTTTTTTTTCAATATTAATTTTCTTAAGGTTCTTTATTTTCATTTATATGTCTTTACTTTACAACAAACTATGATTTTTAATATTGTGATAAAAGATGACGAATTTATTGGACATTCAATGAAAATAAAAAAATTGTCGTTTGTGTATTGTATACATGGTATTTTCTTTGATTCAGAAAAATATATGAAATAGTTTAAATACTTTTTTTTTTAATCAGAGAACACGTAGCAACAGATTATATATATCTTTCATTTTTTTAAGACCTTTGAAAAATAATTATAAATCATTTAGATGTTGTACAAAAATATTTGTTTAAAAAAAAAAAAAAAAAAACACTCTATAGGCCACATAAACAGATAATTCATATCATACACTTCATTTTTAAGATTCCCAAAGTAAAAGCAATAAAAAACACACTTTCACAGTCTAAGACAAAATAAAGTAAAAATTTTGATGATTAGTTTTATCGATAAATCCTAGAAGAAAGTAATACTATTTATCCGTATGAATAAATAAAAAAATCAATTAACCAATCTCAAATCAGTATTTAATCCCTTGTCAATTTTGTGATTGTCTGTGGGAAGGAGGTCCGAAGACCGGCTAAAGCACTCCTTTGTTGCGTTGTCCGTATACTTTGAGTAATTGTCGTGCAGGAGGAGAATTTGTAGAAACTTGAATAAATAGAAGACTTGCCAAGTGGATCCAACTACATAGACTACCTCTCCCACAATGATATATATAATTGAATGATTAGATACTATGTCTGAGAAATTGGTTATTGGTAATACTTATTACTTATTTTAATTTGTTTATGAGCTAGTTTTCAATTATCACTAGTCAGCAAATCTTAGCCCTTGGATTGAAATGGTGTGTTCCTGTTTGTTTTTACCTCCAGAAACATGAATTTTGTGGCCTAAAATGTCTAGTTTTGTGGACTACAGAGAGCAACATTTCATATAAAATAATTGATTCCTTAATAAATAAGCAAAACAAAACAGCCACAAATCTTAAATAACTTTTAAAATATTATTTTTTTAGTTTACTCTTTTTTTATTAGGAGGTTGCATGTCTTGACTTTACGACAAACTATAATTTTTAAGATTGTGACCAAAATTGAGAAATGTATTTGACTTCCAATGAAAGGATCTATTTTTAGTCATTTTTACACTTACGGGATATTTTCTCGGATTCAAATAAAGACACAGAAATAACTAAATTATTTTTTGAATCTGGAATATATGTATCTACAAACTATATTACATATATGTACGCTTTTTTTATTAAGGTCTTTAAGGTGGAAAATATCACTAAATCAAGTAGATGTTGTAAAAAAGTATTTTTGAAAAAATTAATCTATGTTTGCACAAAACCAGAAATTTTATTATAAAGATTTTTATATAAAGGTCATGTTATGTTTCTTGAGGTAAAAACAATCAAGAACACACCAGGAAAAAAAGTTGAAATTTTGTTGACTAGTTTAATTAATTATCAAATAAGCATCATTATAACTTTACCTAGAAATGACAGTGATCAACGCATTAATTATCTTATAGAATTGCAATCATGGCCGTATTTTTATCACAAAATGGACTGTGAATTCATTTTTCATCTCATTTTTAGATAGCCATTTGTATACAACATAATAACATATATAGAGATGTAAATCATAAGCATTTTTAGCATGAAAAAATAAAATTAATATTGTAACTCTGACAATCGGATATAAGTATGTGTATAGGAGTAAGAAAATATGCAGGAATTCCTCCATTTTCGATCCTTAATTCTAATTTAAGTCTATCCAGGGCTTGCTTTTTTAAATAAAAACAGATGTAGTAGTTTTTTTCCTTTCAGCTGTTTTAATGTATTTTCATAAGTTGACTCTTGTATGATTTAAAGCAGCTGACTCTACGGATTATGAACTCCAAAAAAGGATTACATAGGATTTGGATTTTTATATTAATTTATATCAATCAAGGGCCTTCGTTTAGAACTCGCGTTGTTTGATACTCAGTCATTGATTAGATTATCAATTCAATGTATATAATAATTAATAACTATTCTCTAAATAATAATTAACAGTGGGTAGCAAGAAAAATATAAAAGAATTCCTATTAAATGTTTTTGTTTGTTTTTTCTTCAAAATTCTTCTTACTTTTCCTTTTGATCGTCGAGGTTGAGAGGTGACAAAAAGCTAATCATGAACAAGAGCCTTACACTTATATCCCATCTGCGTTTCTCTCTGTCCTTCATGTGTGCACAAGCTCCTGGATACGTTGGTTACTTGGTGGTTCTCTTCTCAAGAATGAAATACTAATGATAACAGCTTTAGAAACACATTGTTCAACAACAATAAAATTAGCAGGCTAAAAATACGGCGAATTGACCATTCTAATTTATAATTATATACATACCCAGGTGATTCATATTCAAACTAGAATTGGTGCATGGTAAAGCCTCTGTCTAAAATCAAATTGAGTTATGTATCTCAGTTTCTTACAAAGTTATGGTCGATTATGCATTTTAAACGTTTAGTCCTCCCTTGACCTCTCAAAATTTAATTGCCTCTTACTGTGAGCATATACAATTTTTGAACAAAGGTTGATCAAAATGTAACTATAACTTTATTCGTAATCCTGGTGACTAACAAACAAACTAACTCATGTACTGAAAATTCCCAGGCGTATCAAAGAAACACGTGTTTTTTTCGTTCCAAATTGGGTTTTTTTAAATATTAATATTATTATTCATTTTATGGAGGAGAGACCCATTAGATTTTCCAAGGCATTGAAAAAAAAAAAATTTCATGTCAAGAAGAAGTCTAAAATTAAAACACTCATTTGTATTGTTTTGAAAATACAAAAAGCTTAGCACTTAGCAAAATAACTCACAAACTAAAGAATACATTATCATAAAATTTTGACAGCTGTCTTTTGAAGGTTGGTACAAGTTAAAAATGTGGTGAATTGAAAATTAGTGTCATCTATGTGTGAATCCCGATACTGTTCAACCCATGTATTAACAAACAGAGGCAAAAACATTCAACTTCGTTGGCGGAAGTAATAAGGAGGAGTTGTTCTTGACGAAAACATCTGGACCATGAAGTACCCCTCAAAAAATGTATTGTTTAATGCTTTGAATCTGTAAAAAAAAGTCCACATTTTTATACTAGTATTATGTAGTTAATATATTTAGCTAAAGAAAAAAAAATTATATATCTATTAACTATCATATGAATAATAATCCATACTTATTAGGAGATGAATCTCTCAGTTATCTTGAAGAGAGAATTTTGTGTTATATGTGAAATACTCTATAGTCTATAAGATGTCACGGCCTTTGAATAATACTATAAAAAATATAATAGTATCTGTTTAAAAATTGAATAAATCAATCTGTGACTCTCCCATTTTTAAGAGGTCAGACGTTCATCAACGTTGCTTCTACCTCTATAATATTATGTGTAATTGTTAAAACAGGTTTTTCAAGATACTTAATACCAATTTAGGAAGTGGGAAATACATTTTGAGTAAATATATTGTACATATCTATGTATACGAACGCACAGTGCATACATGTAATACGTCAACATTAAAAAAATCAAGAAAAAGCGAAAAATCCAATATCTTGTGTGTACAAGTTGGAATTTCTTCGTGTTAAAATGAATTATTTAAAGTCAACAATGATCATTCTAATTACCAACTGTACAATGATACCATCATATTATTTTGATCTATTAAAATTACATGGTCATTATGTATTTATAAAAAATTTAATTTAATATTTAGGGGAAAAATTCACAGCTGTTCACAAAAAATTAAAAATTTTGGAAAAAAATTTCAAAAATCAAATTTTTGAAACAATTTTTTAAAGAAAATCCACAGTTGTTCAAAAAAAATTGAAAATTAAATTTCAAATATTAAATATTTTCGGGGAAACAAAAAAATCACTGCTTTTCACAAAAAATGTAAGTTTTTGGTAAAAAATATAAAAAATTAAATTGATCAAATATTAATTTTTTTGAAAAGAAAAATTCAAAAATCCACAGCTATTTACTAAAAATTAAGTTTTTGGAAAAAAAAATCAAACATAAAATTTTTTTTAAGAAAATCTACAGTTGTTTACAAAAAATAAATTTTAGAATAAAATTTCAAAAATTAAATTTGAAATATTATATTTTTTGGAAAAAAAATTAAAAAAGTAAATATCAAATATTAAATTTTTTGTCATAAAATTTTAAAAATCCACAGTTACAAAAAATATAATGAAAAAAAAAAAAAAATATTTTTTGGGATAAAATTTCAAATATTTTTTTTTTTTTTTTTTTGGCTCCTCCAATGGTTTAATAAGAAAAAAATAGTTGATGGAAATTGACGTTAATTATTCGTCAAAGAATACAAATGAAATATACAATCAATCTTTGTAGATTGTTTTTGTGTTAACGGGCCACATATATAAATATACAAATTTTATGATAGATTCAAATTCAACATAGTTCAATGGGATTAAATATGACTTATATTTTCAGCAAAGTAACGTATATGTAGAGGAGACCGGGAATAGTTGGAATACATTTTGTTTTGACTCGATTACTCAAAGTTAGTTTGACTTACTATTTCAGGGGCGTCCACAGGTGGTGGACCTGAGGGGCTGTAACCCTCCCAAAATTATAGAATTTTGGCTTTTTACAAGAAAATATAATATTTGAATTTTTGTTCAAAAATTTACTCTTTGAAATATAATTTGTTCGAAATTTTTTTCAAACAATTTTTATTTTTTTGTGAATTGCTGTGGATTTTTGCAACTTTTTTACAAAAAAAACTAATGTTTCAATTTTAATTTTTGAATATTTTTTCCAAAAAATGTAATTATTAAAAATAACTTTGGATTTTACTGAGGTTAATACAAATATTTATATTAACCTTGTTCCTTCACAACATGGGTGACGTCAATAGCCAATCTATGCAAATCTAATTCCACTGACAACGAGCCTCCACCACAAGTTGTTTAATGATGTTTTGAAAATAGAATTACATATGTTGCATTCTCTTATTGTCTTCTCAACCAACTTTTTCGGTACTTCGTCCATCGATTATCTCGCGAAATGCATTTTGGTGTCTATACTAATCTCCTTTTGACAAGCATTTCCTTACGATTACCACACCAAGAGCAATTGAACTAGCGTCACACCAAACTTCATACCTGTCAGTGACTCTCACGTTCCAAGCGCCATGTGCTGGGCCACCCCAGCTTCCCGCAGATCGAGAACACCTGCCTTCTTTTTATATCCTATCTCACCTCTGTATTCACTTCACCGTATCTCCTCCAACTCAATCTACCATATTAATTCTTATACACCTCAAGTCTCAATACACACGTCTCATCCATTTTCTCCAGGGGTTTTGTCCCGAGGCCATACTTCTGGAGGATATTTCTCACTTTCTCAGCTTCAATCTTGTCCAAGTTGATGAATATATCGTCGGGGAAGAGATCAGTTGCTTCCACCACTTCCTTTTCCCTTGACAAGACATATGCTAGAACAGATTTCATAATTTGTGGAGCACAATTCAAATCGAATCCAAGACGAGACATTTTATACCATTCTACTCTGTAATTCCTCTTCATTACTTTTGAGGATTCCTTGTCAGCCTTAATTTGCATATAGGCATCGTGCAAATCCAGAAGAGCGCTATTATCTGAGAACTGCCTCCACTCCCGTAGTTTTTCCCCCACATAATCCGCGTCTGCACCAATGCATTAAACATAGTCGTTCAACTCCCTGAAGTCCAAAACAGGTATCTCCTTCCCTTTCCTTTTTTTTTTCTCTGACCTGTTTTCCCTCTGAACTGACGCACACGCTCCGAGTACTACTCTTCCCTTGTCCATAATAACCGAGTACCTTCCCAGAATATCGTTAACAATAATCACTTCCACTCCTTTAACCCACTTTTCGCTTATAATACACTTCTACACGTGTAACTGGTATCTGACCTCAATTCTAACAACTGCTTCCGATCCATTGCAGTTCACAATGGATCCATCCACCGCCAGTAACTTCCTCTTCGATGTGATGTGATCTCCATCCTAAGCACTCGCCCTGATAATTGTCTGGAAAAGACGGTGTCGATCTATCCCAAACGTATTTTAATTTTATTCTACAATTCTATGTCAGGTGCCCTTTCCTTGCATTCCCGTTTAAGATGAGGTCCACCACATCCATAGCAGGTCAATTTCTGCATTCTTACAGCTAACCCTATCTCCGGTGGCGATTCATCTAGGATGGAGGATTTTATTTCACTCGTCAGAACCCGTGCCATAGTTCCAAGGTCGATCTCACTCATTTCATTTACTCCCGGCGTTGTTGTCATACGCGAGCTCACATCCTGGGGCATTGCTGATATGAATGCGAGATGAATTAGGCCTAACGAATCTGAGGGTCCCATCAGTCAAATGAGGGTTTTGATTTCGGCCAAACAAACCTCAACAGACTCCCCCGGTTTCCATTTCTTAGCCTTGAGTGTTTTGTAAGCGGTAAACGGAATCATCGAGAATGCCTTCCTTAACGCCTGTATGATTTTCCCCTCTTGTTTCTTCTCTTCCTCCGTGAACTCGTCATATAAGCTGAAAGCCCTTCCATCCAAGAACATTGGTATCGCTCTCACCATTTCATCCAGTTCCAGCAATCCCTTTGCCAGTTTAACCTGGCGAGTCCATACTGTTATATCGCCTGAATCGTCGAATCTCGGTACGACGTATACAATCTTCCTCTTGTTCATGACCGTGATAGCTTGTCTTCCCTCTCTAGTTTTAACCATGAATTGAAATAATCGACACATTCTAATCACATGTATATAAATACCTATATTCCAATCTGATGATTAATTCCCAAGATATAGAGACATTTATATTTGCAATTTTGGCAAAAACTGTGATGGTGGAATCGACGTAGCTCATGGACACAGGACTTGGAGAAATTATTTTCCTGAACTCAATGTGCATATGTTTTGCACCCTGGTCGTTCCTACAGAAGGAAATGTACATTATGTATATAGAATTCAAAGAAGATTCCTAGGTCAGATGAAGTAATTTTAATACTATAATGTATACTTATACTTAATTAGTACAACTCCATCTGACCAATTAAAGTAACATTTAAAACAGAACCGTGATGTCCTGTAAAAGTTAATTAGTCATATCTTCAGAACCTGATGTTCAATTTCAACAAAGAAAATATTTTTGAAAAATAAAAATATGTAAATAGTTTTATTAAGAACTTATTTATGTTTTGTATATAAATAAATATACGATTCTAAAAAATTTGAAGACCGTTTTTGGAATCCTTCAATAAAACAATACAATTTTCATAAACATCAAGATAATTGAATGAAATTTTCAGGACTTACACAATAAAGTAATATGACAAAGTTGATACTTTTAAATACCTGCAATTGAATTGTATAATATGCAATTCGAGTATATAAATATCTTCACACGCTCTCCAGACGATAAATGATAATTAATAAAAAAACAAAAAAGAGAGGTTAAAAATTAAGACAAAGTACGTTCATATTGAACAGTAATAAAGATTGAAGATGTTAAGGTCGGGTTAAAATTTATGTACTTTGCATAAATTGATTAGTCGGAAACTTTACAAAATACTAGATAAATAATTTTTGTGAAGTTCATTATACCTTTTATTTGATTAATTAGATCGTATTTGTGATTTTAAAACTTATCTTGAGATGACTTATTTTGCTAAACATCCGCGCATGCATCTTGCAAGTTTTTTTCTCTCTGTAAATCGGCATCTTGTAACATACCCATAATATGTCATTGAATAAAAAGTGCTTGTATGATGCTCTCGAGGGTGTGTATTTAATTTAGAAATTCTGTAATTTTTTTTTTTTTTTAATAAGGTCAAGGTTCTGATGCACGTTTCAAACGATGACAAGGATGGCAGTTAACATCATTTTTTGTTTGCTACATGTATAATTAGAATTTAACAGCAACTTTTTAATTCTTTTGAAATAAATCTTTAACTTGGCATTTTTCATTAGTTTTGATGAGTTTAGAGTAAATCGTAGATTTAAAATAAAAACAAGGGTATAAAGTGTTTGCTTCATTTTATATGTCCAAAAGTATTTGCAGCTTTCCGTATTTTCAAGGTTAATAGAAATACAATAACGCAAGTACGAATGATGTTTGACTTCCACCACGCTTTTAATATTGACGCCATTATGTATGATTGGTTGCATGTTTTCCCCTAAATCTGTTTTTCTTGGCCAGCAGTCGGTACGATACATTAAATTGAAAATTCTAGCAATAGTGACGTCATAGACTATGAGTGGTTGTGTGTTTTGTCAAAATCTTCATATTTTGCCCACCAGTCAGTACGATACATCAAATTGAAAATTTTAGTAAGCCCGGTTACATGGATGGTCTAATCTTGTATTTCTATTAACCTTGAATGTTTTCTTTTCCGTGGTAAATGTGTCCAAATAGTTATTTTTAGTGTGAAAGGTTACCAACCCCTAAACTTAACCTTTCAAGATGTTGAATTATTACGAACTTGAATTATGAATTATAGCAGATTAAAAGGTTTATTTCATAGATTTGTAATCAGCATAGATGAAAATAATATTAAAATAGAAGAGGACCTGGATTTTGTAGTTGTTACCTGAATATATGGTTTTATTTTTTTATTTTCCTTTGCTATTATCATTATTCTTATATTCTTGAAGAGAGCATATATAACGTGCGTGAAAGACCAAAAGCAACACCGAGGATTTGTTGCGGATTTATAAGTGTAAGTCTTTTTTAGACTCGGAGTTGAATTGAGGATCGGCATCAAAGAATTTCTTGCCTATATCATTGCTAGATACGTAGTAGGGTTTTTGTCTCACGGCAGCTCGCAGCTAATTTAATTAATTGTCATGACACCTAAGCTGCTCTCCTCCCAATCATTCTTCAAATTCTCAGGGTGACCACTTTAACTTCCGGTTTATTTTCTTTACATCCCCGAAATGCTACCGACTAGCATCACTCATATGTTAAAATTTTGAAAATAGGGAGAAATAATGAACAAAAGCGTTCAAATTTTGATCTTAACAACACATACTCTTTTTTAAATTTGCGCTCACCGCAATTTAGCCAATATTCAATTCCCTGTGAGTAGAGGTCTTGCTCGAACAAACAAACATGCTTGCTGTGAAGCGTAAATATATCTTTATTAATTAAACAAAGTTTGTCTGTATGTATATATTAATATATGAAAAGTAGTCATCGGGGGCACTGGTTATAATGCTCCAAGATGTATATCATAAACATATTTTGATATTAGAAATAATAATGTAGTCGTATTATTGAAATATTGCAGGCGTGTGCATATAGCATCGAACGTATATACAGGGTGCACTGTATATATATTGTTCCTTGATGTGAATCATATAAATATTTTTGAAATAAGATGAATAAGAATAATAATGTAGTCGTATTCATGAAATATTCAAGGGGTGAAAATGAATAACAAAGGCAGTGTGGCTGTTTCTTTTTGTTATTGCTCTCTTATGTATTTCATAATTCATGAACATTCTCAGCATGTCTTAAGATTTGAATTAAATATAAACACTGATATGTTAAAATGAATTTTGTTTGCTTTAATTAGTGAGCGCTCTAAAGGCTAAAGTACTCATCAGTCATCCCAACATATAAAATTAACTATCTCAAACACTTATTAATATTCTTTTATTCTTGAGGAGAGAACACGTCATATGAATTGATATAAGTATGGAGTAGTTACGTGTAAGTCTGTTCATGAAAAACAAAGAGTAACACTTGAGTTTTCTTGGGGAGTTATCTTCTATATTATTAAAGCAAAGTTTGTCTTTTAGCCTACCTCAAATTATATAATATAGAGCAAAAACAATGAAAAACTGACTGTATTATTACTAAAATATTCCTCCTTCAACTTTTATCCCTCATAATTAGACTTATCCATTGTCTCGAAGAAAAGTTTCCAAAAATTATTATTGATTAATCTGTGATTATAAAATACATATGTAACGTAAATGTTGTGATTATAGTTTTTTTTTATGCACAAGAAATATTATCCGTTGCAACTATCCCGATCTCCCCTACATACATCTATCAAAGCCTGTCTAACATATATTCACTCAACTGTATAAATATCTGATAAGGTCATTAAAATTGTGTTAAACATTGTTTATTTCATACAAAATAAAGGGTATATTTACCCTTATTTTATATTGTGATGCGTTCCGGTATTCTAATAAGTAACTATAGATATAATACGAGGCTGAAAGTCATTGTACAATTAGTGGAATACTGGGGTGTTACTAGCTTCCATCATTTGGGGGCTTAGCCCCAAAAATTATCAACACCATATTTATTTAAATAGATTTATTTTATTTATTCAGAGGGTGCCCAGGTTGCAAGGCAGAATAGAATAGGGAATAGAAACAAAGAATGAAGGTAGAAGAAAAGAGACTGATAGAGGGATGTAGAAACAGACATATGGAGAAGAGAAAAGGGAAGAGACAGAGAGAAGGAGAGATTTATAGAAAGAGAGAAGGAAAAGGAAGTTGTATTTTGATCAAAAACAGGCTTTTAGTGACCTTGGAGGCCCAAAAAAACATAATAGGAACATGGTAGATTATTTTATATGTCTAATTGGGAAATTTCAGACTGATTTGTCCAACCATTTTGGATTCCATATGTGATAACACCAAAAACTGATTTAAATATATTTTAAGATATGATTTAAAAAAACAGGGAGGAGGCTTAAGCCCCCCGCAATAAAAGGGTCTAGCGACGCCACTGATGGAGTATATAAATAAATATTTACTCGTATGAGCAGAGTTATCCAAGGTGTTGGACTTCTTCATGGGGCTCGTGATATTATAGAATCCATCATAGAAATGAATGTACTTGATTAAGAGATTTCTTATTAATAAATATTTCATCTATATATTTAAGACATTACTGAATAAAACAAATATACCATTGAAATGACGCATTATTCAATAGGATCTAATTTAACAAATGTTTGATTTACTATTTGGTTTTTACTTTTAGGATGATTATAATTAATCATAAGTGGGGTTCAAGGACATTTAGTTATATGCAAAAAAATTATAAGAGTATTGTTCTGAATTTGGAATCCTATGAAAAAAAGAGATTACTCAGAGATTATGGCTTGTATTAAAATATTTATTAATACTTGTTGACAGGTTTAACATTGTTCACCAAATTAACAATATCTTATTTTATGTGTTTGCCCTTGTTTTGAATAACTTCGTAGAGATCCCTCCCCACTAACTAGTGACTTGCAGCTAGTACACACAACGTCTTTGGAATACTTTGCCCATGTGGCCTCCACGGCTGACATCAAGAATACCTTGCTGAGTATGGAATCTGCATTGGCCTCTTCCTCAACTATAACTTAGAATACTAAATAAAGGGTGTTAAGATTAGGTGAGAGGGAGGCCAAAAGTGCTCAAAATTAACTTTAAGCACAATTCTTGTAATTCATTTGCAATTTGAATAGGGGCATCATCCTGCTGTAACAATATAAAACTTGGGCAACGAAATATCAAAAGACAATCATCTTAATTTAATTATGTTAAAGTTAATGAGACGTTCTAAGTCTGGGATACTCTCTATAGTATGTCCATTATACGTATATATAATTTTCTTTTAACGGGTATTGAACCTTTCACAAAAAGTTCAACAAATCGTGTTTTTAACCTTAGATCATATCTCCAATGTTGGTAATTATAAATAGTTTCACTCTTCCTCTAAGAGGATTACTCAAATTTGCTCCTTTATATATATTTTATAATACATAATTGTATATTAGACTTTAGGTTGAAACCCTACATATTATCCTATATAAGATGGATTTTCAGCATTGATTGCAACTCTCATGATCATAGATCAGTAACCCTTTCTAAATACATACGTACTTAAGTATGATTTATGAAATAGAATGGGAGTATGTTAGTATGTACACACGTATTCTCAGGTATTTGCAGCACTCTCCTCAACTTAACTCAAGGTACAAAATATGTGTGTGATTTAGAAAGCTGGTTGAGTGAGAGCGTTTTATTCGAAGAAAAACTATTTCTCATGATTCACGAAGAATATATAAACGTTTGTATGCAATCCATTCCTGACTGATATAACTATCCCAAGAATGTAAAATGGCTCACAAGATATGGAGGAAGAAGCTCCTTAGAAGTCCATGTTGCTGCTCATGTTTGAAGGGCTCGGAATCAAATATTGAGATATTTATCTTAATGCTCGGCTTGGATAATGCTGGAAAAACATGCACTGCTAAGAATTTAGTAGGAGAGCCTCTGATCAACATCACCCCTACAGTAGGATTTTCCAAGGTTCAAACTGAGTATAAGGGCTATAATATCACCATCTATGATTTGGGTGGAAGTAAAAGCTTTCGTGGCATTTGGCCAAAATACTTTCATGAAGTTCATGGTTATATTTTTGTTGTGGACTCATCAGATGAAGTTCGTCTAAAGGAATGCTCTCTGGAATTGCAATCATTTCTGCGTCATGAAAAGGTAAGAGGAAAACCCCTACTGCTCTTGTGCAATAAATCGGACGAAGAACACGCGGTAGATGAACTTCATCTTGTAGAAGCTCTCAATATCGAGAAACTTGTCAATGAAGCTGCTTGCCCCACACGAGTAGAATCCACTGATGCCACAAAGGGAAAAGGTCTTAGAGATGGTTACAAGTGGCTAACCAAGTCCATAATAAGCGATATCAGAGAACTCGGTCAACGAGTAGAGAAGGATAAAGACTTTGAGAGAGAAAAGGACGCTATTAGACTCGAAAATATCCGAAAAAGAATAAAAGAAAGAAAGGAGCGGGAAGCTAAAGAGGAGAAGGATATTATAAGAACGGAATCGCCTCCGATGGGGTTTGTTCCTATATCTGATTTAGCAAAAAAGTTGACAAATGGGAATAGTTCATCAAATGGAGGAACTAAGGTGCATCAAACTCCTCCATCTTCTTCTAAGAAGCGGAGAAAAAGTTTGAAACAAATCTTTAATAACAAAACAGCTCCATTGTCATCATTGCACAATGGATCAACCGTCATTGCCTCAAGATTTTAGATAAATTCATAAGCAACCAATGAAATAAATAGAATAATTAGGATCATACATTATATTCTTTCAGATACGGATATACAAATATATATGAAAATAAATACGTTATTTTGTATTAAATAACTTTTTTTTGTGTGGATAAATATAATTATTATGTACGTAAGCTATTTTTATTTGTGATTTTATATAATAAAAAATTTAGAAAAAGGAATTAATAATTAAGATGAGGGATTAAATGTTTTACGTAGAAAATCTTGGACTTGAGAAGCTTTGTCTTTTTCCAAATGCCCTTTCCGCATTAAAGTTGAAACAGCGCTTGTTGCAAATGAAGAAACAGTTGAATAATTTGAAGATAATAGGTAGCCCGTTCCAACTCCTATTCCGGGAACACTTTTAAAAAATGATACAATTTTAAAGTCTTCATCATTGAATATGGATCCTTTTTGTAAGAGAAGGGATTTGAATGAGAGTCCCTTATTAGACTCTTTACTTAATAGATTGGAAATTAGCTCAGCAGATGTTTTTTGATTTTTACTATAAAGAAGTCTTATGTTGGATTGGGATATCTGACAGAGTATCATATCCGCATATTTTGTCCTTTGATTAAATGCTTTGACGTCTTCCTCAAGTTCCAGTATGATATAGGACCTTTCATATAAATCATTCATTAGCTGGCATCTCTTGATAATTTTTTGCCTTTGGGCTCCACTCAGGAAGTTTGAATATGAAATACGATCTACAGCCAATCGAGGTGATATGATAAATCCAGCTCCTTCAAAGGAGCGAACGCATACTTGCCGTTTGAATGTGTATTTCAAATTGGATATTAGCTCATGACATGATTGAAACTCGGATGAATTAACTAAAATGCATTCTTTGTCAGCGTCTTTCTTGATGTTTGAGAATACTTTAGATAGAGGGGAGCTGACTAAAACTGTATCTTCTTCAGATGATTGAGGATCATCAATAGGACAAAGTATTCTACTCTTTTTAGAGTCTTTAACATGTGAATTCACTAAAATGCGCTCTTCTTTGTCAGAACCTTTCTTGAGTTTCGGGAGTGATGTACATAGAGGGGGGCTCACTAAAACTTTATCTTCCTTTAATTCTTCTTCAGATGTTTCGGAGTCGTCATCAGCAGGTCTACGAATTCTACTTTTCTTAGATTTTTTAAAAACATTTGACGACTTACTATCTACTATTAGCGCCATAGTATTGTCCCCATTATCCTTGCTATCACTATATTCTAAATCATCATCATCGTCAACGCAGAATGAGTCATTTTCATATTCATCCTCACTATCTTGATTAGGAAGCTGCGAATAAATATCAGCAGTTATGGGAGCCAATGGCTTGGAAGGCATTTTAAACATTCCTGTTCGGCCTCCTTGCTCCTTTGAGGAATGGAGATACATTTCAAATGTATCAGTAGTACCTTGATGATTTTGAGTTGCATCATCAACGAAACTGGCGTCATAACAGTCCAAATCGGGAAACTGAGATTCATTTCCAAATTCATCAGGAGATGCATCACTGTCCTCAACTTCTACTTCTTTATTAATGAATGAATTTCTTTTGTTCTTGGTAGAACTTCTTTTTTTAAGTCCTGGTTGATTATGGGATTTATCTTTTGAGATAATAAAATCGGACTCTCCATCGGAATCACTCTCAAAAGCTGATTTTTTTCGCTTTTTCATAGAGACTAGGGGAGAGTTTTGCGTTAGGTAGGAGGATCTATCACTACTATGTCGAGCAGATGATACAGATTTATTATCACTCATCGATTTTTGAATTTTCTGAGAATCATCATACACAACAACAACCGAGTCATCACTATCCCTTCCAGAGTTATCAGAATTTAAATTAGATGAGTCTCTATATGACAAAGACTTTTTTGAAGGAGGAAGAAAATGTTCAGATTCATCGAAAAAAGAGACTCTAGACTTTTTACCACCACTTCTACTCAAATTTAGACTACTCTGTGACAATGCGAAAGAGCTATTTAGTCGTACATTGGATGGACTATCAATCGACTTATTGTTATTTTGAGGAGGCTCTTTCTTGGAAACGTTAAGAATTTCTTCATTATATAAAATTGAGTCCGCAAACATGTCTTCATCTGAATTCAGTTCAATTTCAAAATTCGCTTGTGACATCGAAAACCCCTTTTGTAAAGTTTCTTTCCTTAAGGAAGACTTTATTTTTGGCGAGTTTTTAGATTTGGGTGATGATGTATTAGAACTCGCCGCCATGGTTTTACTCACAAAAGAAGTTAATTGTGTGGCAGAGTATAAGCTTTTCTGTGATTTACTGGTATCTTTCCTTGGAGTACTTTTATTTGATAAATCAAAATCAATTTCTTCAAAAAAATCTTCATGGTCAAATTCCATATCAAAATTAGGGAATAAACCAAGATTTTCATCCACTTTCCCGGATTTACTTTTGTTGTTATGAGGAGATACACTAAAATGAGGAGCTTGAGCTTTCGTAGATCCCGGAGGAGAGGAAGACAATGATGTTAACGTATTTTTACTCAGAATAGTCGACGATTTATTTCTAGGAGTAGATGTTTGAATCCCAAAATTATTTTCATTTTGAATCAGAGATGGTCGCATTTTGGAGACATTATTCTGAGTAAATTCATTTTTTATCTTTTCGTACTCCTCCAAAATATCATCACTATTGAATTTAGCCATTTCTAAAATAGAATAGTCCTCTCCCTCTTCTTCCTCCTCGTTAAATAACTCTAATTGAAAACGTTTTATATCCAAATTAGATTCCTCTGAATACAGATCATCGAATTCACTCTTTATAGTCTCGAAATGATCACTTCCACTTTCAACTTCAACAATGGATACATTCTTCTTACACGAACTCACTTCACTCAATGCCTCACATTCTGGAATGTTGGCAACGAAGGGAGAATTAACTCGTTCAGATACATTAAGAGAAGGAGACGGAGGAGGGAGAGACTTCATTTCAATGGCTTCAGATTCGTTCTCATCACTATCAACAGAGTCCAATATAGAAGAGTACATTGAGTATGAAGATATTAATTTTTGCAGAGGGCGTTGACTCTCATTTTCTGTGTTCATATTTTCCTTAGGTTTTATTATCTCCGTGGTCTCAAATGGGTCAATATTGATTGAGTTGGATTCCTTGTGAGTACTGACAACCCTTTTACTCCGACTTTTTTTGGTAGTAGAGGTTTCCCTGAAGAGAAATAAAGGTCAAAATATGTCATGTATGCATTAGGGCGGTTTGTTTTTAACTTTAAATTGATTAAAATATATTTCATTTTGCATAAAATCATTTTTCTAACCTATAAAAATATTACTAAAGCCATTTTAAGCAAATTTTGATGATCTGCGAATGGCAAATAACTGTATTAATATTTTTTTAATGGTTAGAAAAACGTCTATCAAAATGGTTTTATGCAAAATAAAGAAGAATACTTTATTTTAATCCTTATTGACTAAATAAATATTTTTTTTGCTTTGTTTCAAACTTCGATCGAGATGTGCTATCTAAAGATGACATTGTAGAGAAATGAATTTTTGCATAGGTTATTTTCTTATACCATGATAACTTTTCCGCACTAGTCGTAATCGAAATTTGAAAAAAGTATGCATCAAATTTACCGTGTTGATTTTCTTGTCTTAGCTTTTGGTTCTTTTGCAGTAGAGGAGGGATTTTCTAAGGTACTAATGACCATTTCCATTTTATGGCACTTGGGATGAATGTCATGGGGTATCATCCTGGGTGACTTTTGAAAAAAATTAGCCAATTGGTGTTTTTCAAGGATTGCCCTGTTTATCGACTTTTTTGAATAAAGGCATTGATTATACGCAATCTCTTCTTTACCCTATCAAATTTTAAAAAAATCCAAATAAAAGTAACCTTGAATGTCTTAAGTTTGCCTACCTTTGTCACAAGAACAACAATTCTTCCACTTCGCTTCCTTCCAGTTCTTCCCATTCGTTGAATTAACTGTATTGGAGACTTCGATACGTCAAAGCATATAATTAGATCCACTTCTCCAATGTCAAGGCCCTCCTCTCCCACACATGTTGAAACAAGAGTATTATAACCACCCTCACGGAATCTTTTAATCACCTCAATTTGTTCTTTCTGAGTCAATCCTTTTTTAACTGAAGCGAAATTAAAGAGGGTAACAAGACTTATAGATATCAAATATATATATATATTACCCTTAGTGCCAGCTTGACCGATGAACTCAATTGCTCTAACCATAGGTTTATGACTGTGTAAGCTCGCCGTGATTTCTTTTACGCTATCTCTGTATTGTGAAAAAATCATTACTCTAGAGAGTGCATCACCTTTTTCTCTAAAATGTTTTAAAACAATTTCTAAAAGTTTATTAATCTTGGGATGTCCAGAAGTAAAGTCTTTGGAATCCTTCCTCTGCGATAATTTTTGTGATAAATTAGGACGACTAGAATTAAGGATGGGATTGGAAGAATCCCCGTCAAACTTATTTTGAAGATAACCCATGATATCTGTCCAAAGTTGATTTTTACTTAATTCCGATATAAGACTCTTGCTACCAGAGTGAACATCAGTCGTTTTTAATAAAAAATTATAAAATGGGCGTAGACCGTGTTGATGGAGGAGTTCATAGGCATGAAACAGAGATATACATGAGGCAAAGTTATACTCTACTTTTCCTTGGCCTCCTCTATCATTGACATATTTAGTAGGAGGATTTTGACGAAACTCATTACGGCACTGAAGCAACATAAACTTGGATACGCTAGACACTTTAATTTCTTTTTTGTTTTGACCAATAACTCCAAAACGATGTAGCCTCCCCACAAAAATTTCCAAAAGAGCAGAGTATTTGTCTTTAATATCCTCCATCTCCGCACTCAAAGGAACAACGACTTTATCGATATTCCTCTTAAAAGTATAGGGCACAATATCAGGAGAGTCTTCACTTCTTAACTCAATTTTAGAGATACCCAGGTTCATAAGAACGCTTTGTACGGATTTGATGTCGTTTCCTGGAGTAGCGGAAAGAGCAATGACTCTAAAATATTCTCCAGACATTCTAAGCTCCTTGATAACTTGACAATAGGCGTATTCTCCTCGTGCTCTGTGAGCTTCATCAATGACTACACATTTAATACTACTTGTAGGGAGTAATCCTCTGGATAAGTCATTAGAAAGGACTTGGGGAGTGAGGAAGAAAACTCTTTTGGAAGACCAATCCTTTTTTCTGGAATTGACAGGATTATTTCCAGTCATCTCAGCCACATCCTTTGCCGGAATGCCCATGATGTTAAAACATGCATGGATTTGTTGAGCAACGAGAGGCTTTGTAGGCGCCAAAAAAACGATAACCCCTTCGGGATACCACCGATAAAAGTTGTACATGACAACGGCAGCGATGAAGGTCTTCCCCAGACCCGTGGGGAGGGATACAAGGGTGTTTTGAAATAAACAGGTTTCCGAAATGGAGAGTTGATAACTTCGGAGCGGATAGTTGATGGGATAAATCCAAGTACGGCCTGCATCCAGATCAAAGCCGATGGACTCCTTTCTGAAAGGCGGAATGAGACAATAAGGAACACTCAAAGGGGAAACCCTTCATTTAGGACTCTACTTGTCCGCTATTGGGGGATCTCTCGATGGTCTCAAGGTGGATTGATCCAAGGCTTCAACCAAGATGGATTCCATATCTTCATCATCCCCATCTTCGAATACGTTCTCATTTCCGGAATAACCCCAAGTTTGTAACAAGGTTGTCTGTTTTGACATCCCTATGAGAATCTATCGTCTTGCCTCAAAGATTCACTTCTTCCTATCCCTAGATGTTAAATAAATTCGGATTTGAAATCAAATTATTAATTAAATCACAATAGAAATTTAAAAACCAAACATTTAAAAAAATATATTAGCAACCTCTTTATTTAAATCATCATTACTTTGTAGTTAGCATAACTAAATGCATTAGAAAGATATTTAATTATATATTATAAGGATAAAAGTTCAAAATTACAAATTTAATCATTTTAATCCTTTATTTATATTTATAAATTTAGCCATTATAGATTCTGGTTTATGTTTAGCATTGAGTGATTTTTCTATATGTAAAAGGTTGCGAGATTAATTATTAATATGCTTGTATTATTTTTTTGTCTAACGAGCTATGAATAGTTATTCTGAACTGATCATTATAACAAACCTATAGGCTATAGCCTATAACCTATTTATTATACCATTTTTTTTAAACAGAAAAATGGTCCCACTTTGTATTGGCATTGTTCCACCAAGGGGCGCAGTTATAATTAATTTTTAAACTGGTATGAGTATTTCATTCTTTTAATACATAAAAGTTGTAGAATTTGAGTGGGGGGAGGGGGTATTTTGGTGGTTTCATCAAACCATCTGAGAGGGTATGTACTACCTCTGACGGCACCCATGGATTTACCAATCCTGATACAAATTAATATTTAAATACGTGTTTAAAAAATACCAATTTCTTGCAAATATTTTATATATTTCAAGTAAGGGTTAGTATTATATAGAATATTTTTTTATATTTGAGAGTAGAATTCTTAGACTTTAAATACATTTTTATATCATCTAGTTCTTTTATCAGAGTATCCGTCAATTTTTGCTTCTCTCATCGGTTTTTAGCCTGAGCGGTGCCTGGGGCAACGATAATTAATTGTGAGAGCCCATTTTTATTATGAAATTAGATTTTTTTAAATAATAATTTCACCTTTTTTTTCAAACAAAATTTTTATTTTTCATATGACCTTTTTTATAAAAAAAAATATTAAACGAGCGGCCTTACTTTATAAATGATATCAGGGGTGTCCACAAGGGGTGGGCTGGAGGGGATGTAGTCCTCCACAAATTAAAGCGATTTTTGCTTTTTACTAGAAAATGTAATATCGGGAAAAAAATACAAAAATTTAATTTTTGTGAAAAACTGTGGATTTTTGAATTTTTTTTCTTACAAAAGATTTAATATTATAATTTTATTTTTTTTCAAAAATTTTAATATTTGCAATTTTATTTTTGAAATTTAAAAAAAAAAATCCTCCAAAACCCAAGCCCTCCACAAAAGATAATCCTGCGGACGCCCCTGGATATACATACTATTTAATTGAATCGAATGTGAAATATTTATGTTATTATAAAATGACATTTTTAAAGAAAAGTTTTATAGCCTCATTATATCAATTGTGTGCATATTTCATTTCATATATTTTTACTTTAAAAAAATATGGTCTTTTCTTCAAAATTTATTCTCAGTGTATGCATTACATAATACATCCAATAATTTTTTCTCAGCGATTACGACACGAAATACTTTTCTAATGATTTGTCGGACTATAATTATTTTCATTTCTTGACAAAATAGAGACTAGACGGGGCAAAATGTAACAAAACAAGATTATTTTAACGCTGGAGTGGGGTTTTAAGTCAATAGACCTTCCCTTAAACTGGCGCAACATCTCCCCCTTACAAATTAAAAACCAAATTAATCCATCAGCGATATTGAGATGAAATTAAAAATACACCAGAGCATGGGTTGGGAGTAAAATAAAATAATAATGTTCAAAGAAAGAGAAAAACGAACTCTTATTATGTATTTGAAGAAGCCTTATGAATTGGCATCTCAGTAAACATGGGCTATATATTCTATTAAATAGTATCAAACATACATATGTATATAATAATCACACTTTAGCTAGAAAATGAAGGAATATAACGATCATGATATTTCTTGAAGTTTTTATAGACTTTAATGAAGTATATATTATGATAGTGCGTAAATACACCTATAGCCGGATATCATTATGAACGTTCATTGTGGACAAAATATCATTTAATTTATAAGTATAAAATAATAGAATATGTTTCCTCATCTATAAATATAATTGTATAATAAAATTTGACATTAGAAAGAAATAAAATGTTTTTTTGTAAAAAGGAGCCATAAATAAATATGCAGAGAAATATACAGTATATAGAATTACAATATATGAGCATGTATTATTGTAAGTACACGTATATTTTTAGAACAAGAGTTGCGAAAACAAAAAAACACTTTAATTCCATCTATTACATGAGATATAGAGCATTATAATTATAGTAAAAATAAAACACTTTTTTGAATAAATAATAATAATCTTGGTATCCATAATTACATAGAGAATTCGTTCGGATACTTTAGCAATAATAAATCATATAACTATTTGAGAAGTTTTTTTCTTTTCTTTTTCATTTATGTATATAAAATGTATCAATACAACTTGAAGGAATCATCATGATTTATCCAAGAGGCAATGTTCGAAGAGGAGTACTAATATTGTTTGGCTCCGTCATCCATTTCAATTCTTGTTTTATATTAAGAGGTAAATTTTCAGTGGGTAAATCGGATTCAATCACTTTTGAGAGACATAATGTTTTAAGAGAGGGATTAAGATCCAGGACATAGGTATCATTCAAGTCAATTAGCATATTATCTGCAGAATAGTCATCATCAATCGCCAGGAAATAGCTGAGCTGTTCCTGAGTGAAATAGAGAGGAGGGCCATCATAGTGGGACGTACCGCCAAATATAAAAAGTCTAGATCCACCGTCAATTTGGCACATTGCATGACGGCGCCGAGGAATAGGTACACAAGATCCATGGGGTGTTACTTCTTTCCATACCCATGTTCGTGTGTTGAGTACCCAAACATCATTATAATGCACATCCAATTCAGAATTGTAGCCACCAAAGATTAACAAATCGTCATTGACGTTGACTGCTGAGTGGGAACGACGGCCATCTGGGGGTACAAGGCCAGATACTCTAGGTGAATGCCAAGTCATGGTATCTGTATCCTGTAAGCATTAAAGGAACCAAGTTAAACATTTGTTACAGTACAATTAGAAACCCTTTGTTTAGAAAACTCATATTTATGTATTAGGGTGTTACGAAATTTCAAGACCGGATTAAATATCCATACTATGAAATAAAAAATAATCAATTTTTTATTGTATGGTGTAATATTTCTACATAAAAATAATGTCTATTTAAATGGAGAACTATAGTAAAATAGTTTTTTTAATATAAAAACATATTCAAATAATTGGAAATCATTTTTGACACTAAATTTCGTATCGTTTTGTAGCACAGTCCTAGTATATACGTATGAATATTATAAGCTAGTGAAGTATCTTACAAGATAATGAACGTCTGTGGGGTAACTTTCATGAAAGTTAATTTCGGATCTTCCTCCGAAAATGAGGATTTTATTATCACCGATTTTTGTTGCAGAATGAAAATCTCTGTATTGTGGAGCTTTTCCATCAGCCCAAGCAGTTGACCAAGTCATTGTACTCAAATTCAATTTGGATATAAAGTGAGAGAAATCATTGTTTTCAAACCCTCCACAAATGTACAAATAATCCCCGATAATGGTTGATGTGTGTCCATCACGAGCCATGGGGATTTCACCTGAAACCTTTTAAGAAACTGAATATAATACATTATTTTTATATTTGTTTGAGCAAAAGAGACACACCTTGGGTTTGCTCCAGGTTAGGGATTGCACATTGAATATATAGAGAGCGGACCAAATCTTCTTGGCATTTCTTCCACCATAGAGATAAATGTTATCTCCGCGTGCACTTATGGAATGTCCATATCGTTGAACTGGCCAATCACTGTAAGTAGAATCTCTTGGTTTAGGTTTGGGGAGCGCCGACCAACGGTACGTATTGGTATTTAAAATGAAAACATCGATGGGCTTTTCGTCCTTATAATTCTCTCCAGTGCAGTAACCTAGGATTACAATGACAATTCAAAACACTCATTAGACGGCACAAAGAATTCAAACTCACCTCCGAAGGAATATATTTTGTCCCCAATAGCCACGGCTGCATGATTCACTCTCCTAGGGCCTCCAATGTTATTAACCGTCCACCACATAACGTCCAACGATCATCCAATATCTAGCTGTCTATATTTATCTTGTCAGGTGACAGAGACTGACGAAAGAATCCACAATCTGAATATCAACAGCAAAGAGAGAGTAAGAAACAGAAAAGAAGCATCTCATTCGCTACTCCTCTCATTCTCTCTTCCTTTTCATTGGACGGAATCATTTACTACTCACACATAAATGACATGACAACTTGAAATCTGCTCTGGATTTAACATCCTTGAACTTGTAGGGGAGACCAGAGGAGGTTGTGATTGGTTTTTTAAAAACATTTGATTGCTTTAATATTCTAGATTATTTGAATCTAAAATTTGATTCAAACATATCTGATTTCTTTGAACACAAATAGTAAGAGGAATTATCATAATACATTTGCCTTACTTCATTTGAATCCAATGTTTCAACATACTGAAATTGTTTGTCACTGATCTAGACACATCTCTCCAGAAAAATTATAATTATAATTATTTGACAGTTCTCCTGTTCTTGATCATATATCTAATCCATTTTTTTAAGTATTTGGAAATGTATTATTTAAAATGAGTACTGTTTTTTTAATATCACAACCAAATAAGAAGTTTAATTAAAGTATCTATGTTCAGCAAAAATTATAGAATAATCTCAGTATTAAATTTGCAACAGCCAACCCGGCCTTGAAAACCTTCTCTGATATTCCTTATGTACTCTTATACAATATTTGACACGATTTGCATAATGAAAAAATATTCAATAACCACGAATATCGACCAAATAACTTAGTAATCATTCACATTGTATTCCTAGAATTCGATATGATTTACTCCTCATATTATCTTATACATTTCTGGAAAGGTTAGAATTAAAAAGTCAAGATGACTCATCCCCAAGATGAGCTTTGAATTTAACTCTACTAAAACATGATAGTAATATCCTACTATATGAAACAAGATTAATATAAAAAATATTTAGATTTCATTATCGCGTGCCTTTTGGGGGAAAACGTAGATAAGAACTGATTGAAGAACTTCAACATTTACTATTTGTGTATATTTTTCAAACTATATATATTTTACTAATTTTTGACATGAATATATACATGTATATACTATATAAAAAATCAAAATATTAACGAAGAAGGATTTTTTTTATTCCTCGTATTTTTTGAAAAACATTTTTTCCATAAACATAAAAGAAGACCAGGAAACTGCGACATGGCGAATCCTTAAACATTAAAGTCAAAATAATAGTATTGTACAAGACAAGAAAGGATAGAAAATACAATAATTTCTTTATACATCAATTCCCAAGAGAACTTTTTGGGACTTTTTTAAATATTAAATTAATCCGTAAAATTACTATATTCAGTATTGTAAGTACACATAGATGAGATATCAGATAAATCTCCAGAAAATGAAGTTGGCTCACATTCATATTCCCCATTGGACAAAGAAGTTATGTTCTCATAAGTGGAGGATATATAGTTCCCGTTCTTTAACATGATCTCCTGCAAATCTCTGAATTTGTGGAGTTCAAGATATTCCTTGAGTGGATGAGAGACTAGTTCTTTCAAGGATTCAAAACTTATTGAGGGATCAAGATGTGGTTTCTTCAAGTTGGTTGAAGAGAAACTACAATTCAGGGTTGAATGAGCGGCGGAGCCGTTACTAAAGTTTAAATAATCCGACTTGGAAGCATTAAAATGATTAGAAAAGCGAGTACTACTTGATGGATAATGACTCCCCTCAACGGCATCCAAATCATATGCAAAGCAGCAGAATTCACAAATTTTAAATGCCAACCGAGTTGCCTTCAAAAGTGCACAATTTGTACTATCCTTGCTTTTGTGGAAATCACAAGCTGCTTCGTCAACATTTAAGAATGTAACACCCTCCAGATGAGCCTTGGCCAAGTTCATTGTAGGAATGTCAGATTCTGGCGTTTTAAAAGGGGCCACAGACAACAAATCCCATAATAAAATGTGAGCTTCATAAGGGACAATATTAATCATTGATGGGTCTTGGCCTAAATTATGCATAAAATTGTAATGGGTCGATACTATAACTAATTAAAAAAAAGTTAAAAAATTACCTGCAGCCAAAATGAGCCATTGCATGGCGGCTCTGATACTCTCCAGGTCCGATGGTGCGACAAAGATGGGCAAGAGTTTAGATTGAACTGCGGGAGAATCATCTTTGCCTGGCGTGAGTATGTCAGTTATCTTATTCACAATCGCTAGATAATCCGAATTCAACTCATCCTGATGATCTAACCAAATCCCATGACCAATGTCTGAATTTTTTTTCATGTCACCTTGATAGCCAAGTGGCGGCGTACCGGGGTGTATTTTTTGAACAAATCTTTGAGTGATTCCTTCGATCATGTTCATGACAATAATGGCTATTTCAGCAGGGAGGCTCTTTCCTTCATTAGTACAGACCCATAGAGTCACATCCATAAAATGAAAATTACTTTTCTTGTTGTGAGCCACTCCCGCACGTTCAAGAATATCCCTACGACGGAGCTTTGCGGTTTCCTTCGTCTCCCTTTCTTTTTGCATTAAAAAAGATAAAGGCCGTCCGAAACTATCATATCTCTCGCCCTTTTTGCTTTCAACAGGACTAGTTGTTTCGCCAATTTGCTTGTTCTGAGCAAATCTATCTCTTTCAGACTTGCTTAAACCATTCCAATCGTCAGAGCACAAATCAACCAATTCGGGAATGGATTTTCCCTTCAATCTTGGCTGTAACCGAGCTTGTTCTAAACAGAAGCAAACAAATGGAGCTTTCTTCTTGGCTTTGGTCATTGTTGCACGTGATGATGGTTGACCAGCTTAAGAACCTACAAAGTAATAACGAAATTAAAAATAGACAGATTTATGAGAGCATCAAAATTCAAAGCTCAACTCGTTTTCATTTAAAAATTAATCATTTTATACAGGTTTGGAGAGGATGATTTTAGATTTGATAATTACATGATAAAAACAAAAATTAAAAATGTTTTCTTTTAAAAAATATATAAATCCAAATTTTTTTATTATAAAAAATCATGAATCCATGATACTTTATTCTTAATTCAGGAATCCTATAAGCTCGATAATAGGTTAAATTAACTAAATTTACTGTATTAAGTTCCTTTTTTTTTTTTAAAGTGTAGATATACATATGTAATTCCATTTCACCTTAACTTTTACTTGATATAACTTTTTATTCAAAATACTATAGTATTATAACTAATATCCAAGTATTTTTGTACAATATCTATTAATACCTACAAACTCCAGAAAATTGTTTAACTACGTTGTTCATGAAATTGGAAATTAAAAACAAAAACATATAAACGTCACTTCGACAATAAAAGAATATATTTTTTGAAATCGCCCCTGTTTATGTTCAGTAATTAAACGCAAAACATAGAGGGGACCTCACGCGAAATTATTTAATTAAAAAACGAAATTAATTAATTTAGAAAATGTAACTGAAGATAGGACTGGCCTTAGGCCACTGTAGCTGTAGTGAGCCCCGCAATTCAATTAGGTACCGCGCTTCATAGATAAAAAAAAATTAAAGGACCTGCCTGCACATATATCTTTGGATTAGGCCTCGCTCGCGGTAAAACCGGCATCTCATATCAAAATGAAGTATATATATTAGGTATTTAAGAGATTTGAAAATATTTTTTTCCTCGAAAATTCCTTGTAACTGTAAAACCCAGGCGAAACAGAATTCCAGGAGATAATCCCTA